>NW_019272204.1:4785-26456 GCF_002738345.1 Cucurbita maxima
AGCCCAATAATTGTACGAGCCCATTGTATATTTATTTTAGATGAGATTTTAGGAAAGAGATCTTGATATTTTAGGAAAAAGATTTACATTTGTTAGGTTTAGATTGCGTAGAGTATAGTATAAATACCCCTCGACCCTACCTAGTTTTTCATCCCAAGAAATCACAAGCAATATAAAGTAGTAGTATTCTACAAAGTGCCTTGTATTCTCTTCTCGATTGGTCTTAATAAAGAGTGCGAGTGTTTCCCACAAAGAGTTGTGTTCAACTATCTTGTATTCTTTTCTTGATAGGTTTTAATATAGAGTGCGAGTGTTTCCCACAAAGAGTTGTGTTCAACAATCTGGTATCAGAGCGANCGCTCCTCCACCTTGACTGGTACCTGAAAAAACAAGGGTAAAAGAAATGAGTATAAAAATTATACTCGGTAAGCCTTCTACTCGTAGGCTCTTATCGCATCCAAATTTTGACAAACTTCCACGGCTTTTTTCTTTGGCTCTAGGACATCTAATTCAGGTCTTAGCTTTTTAGGTCTTGCCCCTTGGAACTTGCCCTTTCTTTGGCTCTAGGACATCTAATTCAGGTCTTAGCTTTTTAGGTCTTGCCCCTTGGAACTTGCCCTTTGGGGCTTCTTTGGTCTTCGTCCTTTCATTTATACCCCTAGAGTTCCTTTATGCTAACCTGTGTTTGACTGGTGCTCTGCGAGTGGCTACCTCGGCATGGCTTTGAGATTACCCAGTGTCTTACCTAGGAAGTGAGCTGTAACCCCATAGTCCCATGGTAAATCCCCCTGTATTTGGGAGGGCTACCTCCCGTATCCCATCCAGCTAAATGGTCAGTTACGACGTGGGTCTCCTTTTTCCCATNTGATTTGCCGAGAGATTAATAAACTAGAACCGAAGTCTGCAATTGGAGAAGATCGAATGTAGAGGATTATTATCCACATGTTGCGATAAGAATATAGAAGCTTCATTATTGCTTTGCAAGGATGACTCACTCAAGTATCACTAGTAGAGTTTGAAAATTTGTTAGCCAGCCATGAACCCATAGCTAAACAAATGGGNTCACCATTCACACACAAGTAGCCTAAGGGTACTTTAGAGGAGCTTTGTGTGTCGTGGTTGTTTCTTAGGCTCCTAGGAAAGGGTTAAGTCTATACATAGTGACTTGTCACTCTAACACAAATCCCTAGACTTTATCAAACATGTGGGTCGATGAGAATTAACTGAGTGTGCACACATCTATCATCCAACACCATCATACAAAATTCATGCAAAGTAAACATACATGCTCAACGAGGCGATAATATCCATCAAGTCTCGGAGCTCAGAGTTCATAAGTTCCCATCCTCCTTTCAGCATGAATTAAACATATACGTATAAAGCAAAAGCTTAAAGCATAATTGCAACACTCAGATAATTCTCAAAATACTTCATATAATACATCCANACTCAAGTATCACTAGTAGAGTTTGAAAATTTGTTAGCCAGCCATGAACCCATAGCTAAACAAATGGGAGGCATCACATTAAAGGGTGAAGAAGAAGCACTCTACACGAGTGAAAGTTAAGGAAATAATAAGTCATCTACCAAACGTGGATACAAAAATGGTGACAAAAGAAGAAGTCATCAAGGAATTGCACAACCTAAGATAGCTCAGAAGAATGACAACAAGAGTTCTCAAGGAAACAGATTTGAAGGTAATTGCTATAATCGCGGGAAGAAGGGCCACATGTCTAACGACTGTTGGTCCAAGAAAAAATCTGTCGAAAATAATGTGGCATCCTCCAACATGAAGATGGAGGAGGAATGGAATACNATATAATACATCCATACTCTTAACAACCAAATTACATACATTCAATCATGGAAAGCTACCACCTAAGATAATTAAACTAGCATGCATGCATAACCAAGCGACTCCTACAAGTATTTCTTCCTAAAGTTTCGTGTGGTGACTTACCTGATTGACGCGTGTTTTTCATTGAGCATTTCTATACCAATAGCGTGTCCATAAATACTGATTTTTCTCATTGAAGTCCTATTATATATAAAAATAGGGCCAGAGTTGGAATCGAAAGGGAAATCGAGCAAACAGAAGTCGAACGGACTGAAAACAGAACCTCACGTGCGTTCACGTGCCTGGGAAGGTGTTACACGTGCACGGCCACACGCGCGTACGAACGCGCATGAGGGAGGGAAGACGCGCGTTGAGGTATTGCCATGTGGCGCCCACTGAACGGTCAATCGAGGTTGAGGTCATCGGTTCGAAATCAGAAGCACGCGCTGGAAATCTGAATTCTTTTACGCTGACTCATGGCAACGCAAAGCCGGGTCGGTGATCCAGGTTGCGCGCAGGTCATCAGTCGCAGACTAGGGTAGTGACTGCCGACGTTCGAATCCTGCCCGACGCGAAGTATTTCATTGAATTTCTCTGCCAATACACGCCGGACACGTGTCAACCATTTCGGCGATGCGCGACCCTCTCTTTTCCTGACACGTGTCCCTTCGTCGTTCGTCTTCTTCCTCACATCTCTGCGATTTTCTAGAAAACCGATTATTTCCTATTTTCTTTGCATTTTCGTATTTCTTTCTATAATTTGGATTAATATGATTCCTTCACTAGATTTATAGACCTCATACTCATCTACATATAGCTATTTTTCTTGTAATTTATTTCTAACCACATTTGTAATAAACTCAGTCCAAAATTGAAAAGAGATATCAATACTCACATCATTGATGGAAAGTTGGAACTCCTCTTTTCGATCCAAATCAATCAGCAATCTTTTCTAGATTAACATACTCGAATTTCGAAATCTAACTCTCAATATTTCTAACAAATCTGAGGAAAATCTGAAAACAACCGTTCAAGAACTTACCTACGGATTTTCTTCGATCCTTGACGGTTTTGGACGATTTGAGAGAATTGTTCTTTCCTGATTCTGTGAAGATTTTATGAAGAAGGCTCGGCTGGAACCGGAATCCTCGTGGCCGGCGGTTACCTCACTCTCTCTCTCTAGAGCTTTCCTTCTCTATCTAGAACTTTCCTTCTCGTTCTAGAATTTTCTCTCTCCCTATTCCTATTATTTTCTTTTCTGCCATCTTTCCTTCTCTTCCTTTTCCTCTTTATTTTTCTTTTTCTTCTTTTAATCCTATGTTACTAGAAAGGAGGGTATAATGGTCAAATTACCCTCAAGTTGACTTTGACCATATTTCTAATTTTCTATCATTTTTTTTATATTTTTCCTAAGTTGTTCTATTATTTCCAAGTATATTTGTCTGCTACCTCATCTCCAAATTTGGTCTCTAAGACCCTCAACAAAATATTAGAAGTTCAACATAAAAGGAAAAATTAGATTTTAAACTTTCCATTGAGGCTTGGGTCTTATAGTAATCATGAAGGGGATACCTGGTGCTAGTGTTGGGACTTGAGCTAGAGGTTAAATGATTGGCTCCAGAAGACATCTCATAATCATTATGACAAGCTGAAGATTGTTTTATATGAGTAGAACATCGGAGTGGAACTAATGTATCAGATATGATAAGATCAAAATTAGTGGGTGAATCTTGAAAAGGAATAGAAGGTAGAGGAGACGACAAAGAAGTAAGTGCAGGAATAAAATGTGGGAGAGGACTAATATGAATGTTTGAGTAGGATGAATCATGAAGTGGTAAAATGGGAGTTAAAAGAGCTAATGTTAAAGTTTGTGAAGCTGATGAAGAAGGAAAATCATCTTCACAAAATTTAACATCACGACTGATAAAGAGTTTTTTAGATTGCATGTCATACAATTTGTAACCTTTGTTACCACAAGGATATCCTACGAAAACACAAGGAATTGTCCGAGTTTCAAATTTTTGCTTAGGGTGTACTACAGTTTCATAACACTTACAACCAAAAACTTTAAGATAGTGAAATGTGGTGGTCCTTTGTAGAGTGCATCAAAGGGTGTCTTGTCAGATAACAATGTTGATGGTGTTTTATTTATAAGATAAACATAGTTAAAATGCACTCTCCCCAAAAATTAAGCGGAACCTGTGACTGAAAGAGAAGAGACCTAGTTACATTTAGGATATGCCGATTCTTGCGTTCTACGACAACATTTTGTTGTAAAGTATAGACACAAGTCGCTGAAATTCAATGCCACGTGAAGTAAAAAATGGTTGCAAAGATAGGAACTTAGTCCCATTATGTGATCTAACTATCTTGAAAGTAGTATGAAATTGAGTTTGAACGAATTTAAAAAAGTTCATTAACAAATGATGTACTTCTGATTTATGTTGCATAAGAAAAACCCAAGTACATCGTGTAAAATCATCAACAATAGTGAGAAAAAAAATGCAGTGTTGAAATTTTATGTGGTCTCCAAACATCACAATGTAACATATCAAAGGCAAAATGAGTTGTTATTAAGCTTCTTGGGAAAGACAACCTAGTTTGTTTTGCTAATGGGAAAATACTACAGTTACGAGAAAAAATAGCATTATTAAGATGCAATTGCTCAGCTATAAATTTAAAACGAGAAAAAGAAGAATGACCTAGGCATAAATGCCACAAATCAGATGACTGAGATACTTGGTGAGCTGAAGATTTGATTGGAGATTGTGAAATATGATAGAGACTTTGAATTGTTTACACGAGCCAATCATCCTCCCCGTAGCCAAGTCCTGCATAACACAAAAATCAGGATAGAGGCGACATAACATTTCAAGTCATTAGTAAGTTTGCTGATGAACATTAGGTTTAAATTGAATGAAGGCACACATAAAACGATGTTTAATTTAAGGTCAGAATTAAAGGAAACATTGTCAGTATGTGACACATGTGCTGTCCCTTCATTAGGCAAATTTATTATAGATATGGTGGAAGCCTTTGGTTAAGTCATAATAGAAGCTTTGGAAACTATATGATCCGTAGCGCCACTATCGAGAATCCAGGGATTAGAACTTTTAGAGTTAATAGATAATGCAAATACGGGAAACAAACCAACAACATTGATGTTATTGTCAGAATTACCCGAAGGACGATGATTGAGTGTGTTGGTTTTCACAGAATTTCGGTGAGAGGAAATTCAGAAAATGCGTAACAAAAAGGAGAGAGAAAAAATAACTCTGAATTTGACTGCGTTGAGGTTGTTTTATTTTGTGAATAAATCTTCCTATTTAAAGTAAAAAGGAATTCTAAAATTGGCTGGAGAGTGGCCAACTAAATCTGTGCCACTTCCTTCTAAAACTCGGGTGATCCATTCGACGTGATTTGTCAAATGGTCAAACTCACGATTTTCTGAAATCGTGTGAATAAGAAAAACGGTAAAACAGGTTTTATCTAACAATCTCCTCCTAAAACCTGTAGTATATCTACCTTACTATTTGAACTCCGATCTTTGAGCGTAGTTCTTCAAATTTCACCCGCGCCAGGGACTTGGTGAAGATGTCTCCAAGTTGTTCCTCTGTTCGGATGTAATCAATTTTGATGAGCCCTCGATCTGCACATTCTCGAATGTAGTGGAATCTGATTTCTATGTGCTTGCTTCGTTCATGCAAAACTGGATTTTTGATCAGGGAGATCGTAGCTTTGTTGTCTACGTATAGCATTGGTGAATCACTTTCTCTCCCGATGAGTTCTTCCATTAGTCGCGCTAGCCAGATCCCTTGTGTTGCTGCCATCGAAGCGGCGATGTATTCTGCTTCACATGAAGACAAAGCAACTACCTTCTGTTTTGTTGATTNAATTCTCAATAGGTTCAGAAGTTATCAGACGCTGCATCTCTTCTTGTACAAGTAATGAATAGGCTTTACCTCACATTAGGTAATGGAGTCAAAATCAATATGTTAAATCTCATTTTCTTATAAGACTCATTGAGCCCCATGAGTAGTTGCATCAACTTCTCTTCTTCGTGTTGATCAACACGTATTTGACGTTGGTTACAAGTAAATGGTGTGCGGTGTTAAAATATCATCACTAGCCCAATAGCNCGGCTACATAGCGCAGGATGCGCTTGACAGCCGCTAAATGCTCCTCCCTAGGTGCTTCCATAAACCGACTCACATATCCAACAGAATAAGCAAGATCAGGACGAGAGTTTACCAGATAGCGTAGACTCCCGACAATGCTGCGGTAATTGGTGGAGTCGACTGTCGTCGTAGTGCCAGCCTTCCTTAGTTGGAGTCGNCTTGTAAACATATCATAGTCATATTGTTTTGTAAAATGTCACAATCATATCGTTTCATAAACATAACATAGTCATATTCTTTCACAAACATATCATGGTCATCTCATTTCATAAATGTATCATAGTCGTTTCATTTCATAAAAATATTCTTGTCATATCATTGCATAAACCTAATATATCGTTATAATATGAACTAAAGTGGGTTTTTGGGTAACATGCAAATAGGTGTAGGTGATTTTGACTACTTAAACAAAACTAAAGCAGAGTGTCACTACGGTCAAATAATAGAAAATGATTGAGAAAATCAACAATAATGAGGAAGATTCGACATAGAGAGATTAAATAGATAAGTTGTTGAGTTTAGTGGTAGATTTTAGTTCCTTTTAATAGATTCCCAAGCCCACTTCTGAGGGTCATGCATGATGATTATTTCCATAATCGTTTTTAATTTCTATTAACAATGCTTTGTGAGAAGAATTATTTCTAGCCCTTCTATTACCCTTCAAGTCTCTTGCTATGGAACTAAAGTATTAAAGAGGATTTCATTATCCCTCTCTTCTCCCGAATAAGAGAACAACTATGTATGTAAGGTAGCTAATTAAACACACATGTAAATCATTAACCACAACTCTTTAATAAACTAAGATCATATCGTCAACATACTTAAACTATATAAAACTCTCTTGCCTTACCTATAAAGTTTAGCTCTCCATACAAACTGAATTAAACAGAGGAATCCGCATCTCAATCATGTAAAATTGATGGAATGAGAAAAGAGAATAAGAAATAGAGAGTTATCCCGGTTTGTTGTCGTTTGTTAATGGAAGTTTCCTTCCCTTGAGCTCTCACGTCCACCTCTTTGCCTAATAAATCCTTACTAGTCTCCTTTTCCTTCTGCTGTCAACAGTAGCAGGATGAGGATTTTCTTCTTCTTCTCTGGTTTCACAGCAGTTCACAGCAGCGGAGGCTGCTGCTATCTAATCCATTTTTTCTCCAAAAGTGCGGCTCCCTCTTATTTTAGGTATCCTTTTTGTTTTATAATGTTTGTTTCTTCTCATTTAGGGCCGAGAAAGGATAAAATAGTCTACTTAAGATGTTTCTACTTTTGGAGAGTTATCACCACCCCTAGTATGAGATAATAACTCTAACTATAAAAGTACTTGATATAATAACTCTACTTTTGGAGAGTTATCACCACCCCTAGTATGAGAAAGAGATAGGTCCCTAGATCACATTTGCATGTGTTTGTATTTAGCATGATCCCTATAGTTGGATCACATACTGAGTATTCTTCAAAATACTCAAGCCGTGCCACATCATTTTTCAAGTAAAGGCAAGGAACTCATGTACGGATGACAGGGGCATCGCGAGCAGAGACCATGACACGTGCATAAGATATGAGAATGTTTAATTTTCTAGATTTAGGTTACAATAGGTTGTCTTGCATTTCATATGTTTTAAATTATTTCATATTTGTTTTATTTTCATTTTTCAGTATTATATGTTAGAACACGTAAGACTATGATAGTGTTTTCTAAGATGTAATTGTTTTAAATTCTCAAAATTCTGCTATAAATGATGTTATTTTAAGGGTTATATTTCGCATATGAGTTGAGCATAAGAGGTTAGTAGCAACTCTAAGTAGAAATTTTAGGTCGTACATCGTTTTTCATTAATAACTCACATTTCTAGCCTAAATAAACTTGAACTTGGAAATAAGATGTTGTACTGACCTTATTTGCATTTATTAACTCAAATTTAGCTATGGAAGGGTAATAAATTTTTAGAAATCAGTATCAAAATATCTATATCGATGGTATTGGGCCCGGTTGGGCTGAATAGTTGTAGTTGGCAGAGCGCTTGATGTTGTATGTGGCCAAGCATTGCAAGTTAGCTTCGGGACTTTGTTCGTTGCTGCTGAGCTTAGCTCTGGTCGTGGGCCAAGGCTTGGGTTTGTCTTAATTCGAGCCACGGATTGTAATCATAGTTTACCAAAATTTTGATCCCTTATTCCTTCTTCTTGTCATTCCTCCCTCTCCCACGACTTCACAAAGCCATGGATGTGACTACCATTGTAGACCCTTATTTCGTTTCGGATTTCTAAAACAACCAATGCTCGCCGAAAATTTCCCCCATGAATACAATCTCCTCACGTCGGTTTTTTTTTTCTATGTGCTTCCTGCTTCAACTAATGGAGATATATTTTGTATAACAAGTGGAGATTGAGGGCGATTTTAAAATGAGAGGTGGGGGTTAATTTTTCCGTCGTTGATTTGTGTTCATCGGAAAACTACAACGATCGCTTATCTTCTTTTTATTACTCGCATTTTCTCAATTCTAGGCATGTGTTTTTAGGGCAGACTTGAGCGTGGCTTTGTTTGGTGTATCCTTGGCGTCGGGAGGGTGTGGGTAGAGGGTGCGAGATTAGGCAAAGCTTCTTTTTCGACGACTAGAGTTTTTTTTTTTTTTTTTTTTTTGGAACCATTACAAATACAATTGAAATTTCAAGGAGAATTTTTTGCAAACAAAATTTTTTGATACAACTTTAGTAGCAATCTTGGACATGATTCGTTCGAGGTATTTATGCTAGAGAATGAAGTTTGGCTTCAAGAATGATGCAACTATTGGCATTGCATTTGGGATGTTGATGAGAACTTAGACCAAACCACATGAAATCTTTTCCTTTCTCTGAAGTTGTGTGCTTACTGCAATACTAATACTAATCTAATAAAAGCAAGTCTATTTCATATTTGAGTTCTCAAACCTATGGAGACTTTTAACAAAATAGTGCAGGTATGGCAACGAAATATCCAAGTTTTTATGGGAAAGTAAATTATTGACTTCAAAATAAATATACATGTTTCGATTTTATTCAAAAATTTCGAACACCAAAATAGAAGAAACTTGAGAAGGAGAGGATTCAAATGTAGCTACCAGAAGTATATGATTGGCCTTGGGAGAGAAAAAAAAGTATAATTTAAGTTTTGGGTAGTTTGGTGTGATGCTTTACTAAATAAAACCTAACTTAAGAAACAAGCACGCTTCATATCCTTGTTTTTTTAGTTTTTCTTTTAATAGTCTTTTTCAAGTCTTTAAAAGTTGTCAATGTATGTTTGTTGGAGTGCAATGATTATATATATATATGGTTAAAAAGGATCCAAATGAAACAAACAAATCTAAGTAGGTCAAAAATATAGGCTATCAATAATCTCTATATGATTTTGTTGTTTATTTTTGCATCAACTTCTAATGTTTTCACTTATTTTGTAAGCGAATATCCAGAATCGCATTGGAACCACGATTCTTAATTATCAAAACCTACCTTTACTGACTTATTGATATGAACCACGACTAAAGAATTTCCATACCTCAAGGTCCAATTACAAGGACGAGAGCTAAGAAGCTACAACAAACCTTATACAGTTATATTCAAGCTATGGTGAGCTCATCAAAGGAAATTCTAGAAGACGCTGGAGACCTCCCTTATATGTTGTGCAAAGTTGAGCTTCAAGAAAGAGATGAATTAAATGCACTTTAAGTTGCATTTAATGAACTCTGCTGAATTTATGAAACTAGTCCAAGGATGAGTCAATAAGCATATTTTATTAATTGCATTATTAATTATAGTTTAAATATTTGTTTGTCATATTTAAGCTAGTTTTAAATATAGGAGTTAAGGTTATATTGTAACCCACATAGGTTACTATATTTCACCATTAACTACCATTTTAATATGGAGGTTATGGGTATTTTTCATTTACTAGCCCATTTAATTTGAGAGTTATATATCACATAGGTTAAGGTTGTAAGGGCTATATAAAGCCTTTTTTTTCTTTGATTACACATCAGAATTTGGAATTAAGAATAGAATTTCTATTTTAGCTTTGTTGAGAGCTAAACTTTCTTTGCAAATTCTTGTGTTTAGAACTTGCATGTAGAGTCATTCAAGTGGTATTGATCAAACCTCTTGTCGAGTGATTCGTCACGAGTTTAGAAACGAGTTTTCTTTACTCTTGATCTTGATCATCAAGGTAATCCGTTCCATACTTTCCCTTGGGTTGATTTTCCATATCACTTATTGCAAATAAGAAAATGACGACTTGGGTAAATAAGGGTGTTGCACCATGACAAGTTATTCAACCAAACCATAGTAAATAAGAGTCTTGTTAAACATATCCAAATTGCAGCTCAATCCAACAGTTGGATGTGAATATACGATTGATTTTCTTCGGCTCGGCGTTGTGGAACTAAATCTGGTTGCAGATTTTCTTTAATGGCAGTTTTTTAATTAAGGGGAACTTCAAGGGTATTTTGATAATTTGTCACATTCGAAATATTTTATGATTGTTTTTCTAGAAAAATCCATAATTTTTCTTAAAATATTTCATCCATGGATGTTGCTAGTTATTCTTTGCTTCTCGAGTATCTTGAAATTCCTTCTAAACAAGGAATTAAAAATCCAGAAAGATTCTTGTTAATTGAAAAAAATGACATTTTTGCCCTTTTCACTACTTCTTCCTTCCTAACTTGGTCCAAAGTCCTTAAATTCGTAAAATTACTTCTAACCATATTGAAATGACTTCATTAAGTCTCTTGTACTTGCTTAATCCTCTTAATTTCTTCCCTTGAATCCTTTGGGTCTTACATGGGCAGCTAGTTCTTATTCGAGCTAATTTTCTTTATTTTTCTGGTGTGTTACATCAAATTTCATCACATGGCTCCTCAAATCGTATTTATCAATTAGAGCTTGGTACATGATTTTAAGATGGATTGGTTAACTTTTTACTAGTGTCTATGTCGTACATTTACATATCATAAATATATGAGGTCCAATTTTAACAGTTCGAATGGACATGCTTCGTTTCGGGTATTTTGGCCAGAGAACTCGCATTGGCTTTCTGAACGTTGCAACGTTAAAAACTGCATTTGGGCAGCATTTGATGATGAATTTTACTTAAAAAAATCTTCATTCGGGAAAGTTTGAATTGATACACCCTTGGAAAAAATGAAGTAAAATCTCCCTCACTCATTTGGGTCCCATAAAACTTTTTTTTTTCTTTTCTTTCTTTTATTTTTGCTTGCTTTCACATGTAATAATTCTACAAAGAGTTGTGGGGTTTCATTTTACAAAAAATGAAGTAAAATCTCCCTCACTCATTTTGCTTGCTTTCATATGTTGCATATTTAAGTCTAATAAAAGGGGAGAAATCTTTTGGGAATTTGTAGTTCTTTGGATGTTGATAATTTAGTTGGGTTTCAAGTTTCTACTTGTATGGACCCATGTGCAAGCTTTCTAACTCTTAATTTTGCTATTAATGGCCCTAATATTCTCCTAACAATATTGTAAGTTTATTTACTTCTCGCTTCTAAGAGTGAAAACTATCTCCACCGACAAACATGAGTCCTTCCGACATGTCTTTTCCTCACTCACATGTTTGCTACAAAAATTCTCAAGAAGTCTTCCAATATAAAATTTCTCCCAGAAAAGCACATTTAATATCGAAGTTCTTATGATTAAGCCAACAAAAAGGAAAGTGCATTTTGTTGATATTGGTAGTATGTTTCAATTTTTTTTAAGCATTTCTTAGTCAACTATACCCTGGGTCACTTTATCGGATATAATTTTGGTTCATTCATGTACTCTCTTTTACTCGGGTATCACTCTACTCAAAACCCTTTTAGAATTAAGTAATATTTTAGGTTTTAACATTTTAAAGGTAACAAATTAGTATGAAAAGAAAATATGTATAATAATTGGAAATGCCAAGGTTAATATCATAAAACTAATATATGCAAATAACTTAGGTCAATTTTCCTTCAAAAAAAAATAAAATAAATAAAAATATGATGGTCAATTGCAACTTTGTAACATGAAACCAACCAACTGTCACAATATTTTTTTAGTAAAAAAATATCTTTAAAGATTATTTGTTATGCTCACAAAGAAAAAAAAAAACATGTACAAGGAAAATGATCTTTACAAGACTATGAAACGAAAGAAACTATATGGAAACAGAGGGAAGAATTTAGGAGACGTACCCGAGTAATTCCAATATTAAGACACTTTCGAGGATGACAGTTTCCTCTTGACGTGTATGATGTATGAACGAAAAATAAAAAAAATAAATAAAAGAAGCGAAACTTTGTGCCATGTTGCTAAAGCTGAGAAATGGCGGATTGGCCTCCACTATAAAAAAAAATGAGGTCCCCCACTTTATTTTATCATCCTAAATGAATGGTTTGAGCCAGTCAGAGAGTACACTTTCTGATGGCTCAAGGCTAAAATTTTGGTTGATTTGCTCGGACTCTTTTCTCCTAGTTTCAATTTTTAGAAGGCATTCAAAGTTAGTATGTATGACTACCTTCTAGCTAGTTAAATTTTTTGAATCGAGTAAATTATTTATGCATGATTAGGTCTAGTTTAAATGATTAGGAGTCAGTTTCTATGCAGTATTGGGCTTAGTTGAAATTACTGGGACTAAGTTTCTATGTAGTATTGGGCTTAGCTTAAATTATTGGGAGTAAGTTTTTATGCATAACTAGACTTAATTTAAATTACGAGGAGTAAGTTTTTATGCATAATTAGACTTAAGTTAAATCTTTGGAATCCAATTTAAATTATTTATGCGTAATTAGGCATAGATAGTTTAAATCATTAGGAGTAAATTTTTATGCCTAATTAGATTTAGCTAGCTTGTGCGTTATGAAACGTTATGTTAGCATGAAAATGTGACATCATGTCTTGTGAATTTCATGTATAGAATGATATGAATGACATGAAGAATGATAAATAACATGAAATATAATCCCAATATAATCATGAACGATATGGTAACTGATATGAGAAATGGTATGATATCAATGAAATGATAGCGGGGGTTATATTTAATAATGTTGAAAAAGAAAAAATATTGGGACCTCATGCATTAATGTGTGCTCATGCATTCTTGGATACCCATATTCCTTCACGATGGTATGGGCGCGTACACCACAAGGAAGGATAACTTCCATCGTGTTTTACGTAATGCTGCCGTGACGGCTACTGTTTTGTAATGCCCTTAATATTCTTTAACCTAATTAGCGACGTTACCTTGTACTTGCATAACGACAGAACGAGAGTTCACGTAAGACAGTCTCAATAATGACAATGCGTTCATTATTATAAGCAGTTCATACCTGGGGAAAACAATAACAACAGCCTAGCCTAGAAATAATCAACAGAGAACTAGAGGAACAATTGCAATAACTATGAACCCAAAAGAATCCAACAAGATGCCTACGACACTACAAACCCTTCTTAAGATCTTCATGGTCTTCGCAGCATCCACCGTTAGCCGTACATGGGAGCCTTGCCCTTACCTGAAAATATGGGTAGCACGTGGCTTGAGTATTATATAAAATACCCAGTAAATCGCCCCACTGTTGGGGTCAAGCATATAATCATACATCAGGATACATGCAGTCGCACACAATACACATACATGAGCACAAGTGTCAAAAGAAAGAAACTGAGAGAGGGGTCTGTCTTCCATTCCTTCCCATGGCCTTAGGCCCTTGCTTTGTTCGGGCGGGGGTGGATGTATGGTACTTTCCCACACATGGCTCACGTTCGTGGCTGTGGGCCCACAAGGCAAGTTTGCATGTGAACTCCCTAGGCCTGGCTTGATCGAGTATGTATGACATACAATATCGGACACCACAGAAAAGGAGGGCTTGGATGATATCGTGGCGAACACAATATCGAATGTACGCGTCCATACCATCAGTAGCATAACGGGGGAGTGTCCCATGTACATAACCATAGCGTGCATAAGGTTCTTAAGGTTTACCTCCATGGCATTATACATACAACGTTCCATCCCCTCACCGCATTTCATAGCATAACTCGGTTAACATCGAGTAAGCATATCGTAGCATACTAGTCATCACATACATGGCATGCGGGGTTCTCATTACAATCATGACATGTCAGTCAAGCTCATACATACAGGGTAGCAAACCATGTCACAAACATCACATACATAAACATGACATACATAGCATTTTAGTGCAAGAAACATATAATCTAGCATACATCAACAACACACATAGTGCATGCAAAGGCCACAGGACACGCACCAACATACATACATAACCAGTAATGTTACTTACCTCCTTGGCCTTGGCCGAAGTTCCCCACAACACTAACTCCGACGCCTAACTACCTCCTATAAGTTAACATGATACACTTAGAGCCCTTTCATAACTAACTCTTATGCCTAGCTACCAAGGTACATCCCTATTGTAAGTTGTTTTATCAAAATGGAGTTATATTATCCTCAGATGGTTGAAACAATGGTGGGAATGGCTCTAGTAGAGTAGAAAACCAAGAAATTAGTATACTATTCGGATGTCGAACCGCTAAGCCGCACCGCCGAGCCACACTACCAAGTCGAACCTAGCCAAGCCAAGAGTCCAAGAAGCTGCCGATGGAGCCGGAACCAATGAGCTGCAAAGTATACTACCGGCGCAGGATTTCTGGCCGCGCCTCTAGTTTGGGCCGAAAGGGAACGAGGCCCAGTGGTGGTGACTGAGTGCGGCCTGCGAGGTGCGGGCTGCACGCTGGCCGAGACGAACTCGCAGAATGTTGAGGGTCAACCCGCGCCGTCACTTCCTATTGGTATTCACAACTATGCAACAATTATGGATATCCAACCTCAAAACATTCATAGGAATTAATTTTTAGTGTGGATATCAACCTTAGATCAGCTTCTCATGCGGCTTTAACAGCTTGTTCAAACAGATATTTATTTTTATTTTTCTATATAATGAACCGAAATCCAAATGATTAAACATCAACAAAACAAATTTGAGTATTTTAAAAAAATGAAGTCTCTAACAAGCTTGGGTATTATCTTATTGTTTGCTTTGGAATCAAGCATTATTATCAACACATGTTTTGCAGGTTCCAACGGACAAGCTGTAGTGGAAAATTGGCAATTACCCGAAGGCAAATGGCAAGTGACCATTTACAATTATCAAACAAACTCAGTTTTAAATGCTGATTGCAAGTCAAAAGACAACGATTTGAACGAACAGGTTTTCGACAAGCGAGCCCAATTCCACTGGAGATTCGAAATGAACTTTTGGCATACGACTTTGTATTGGTGCAATTTTAACAATTCGAATGGACATGCTTCGTTTCAGGTATTTTGGCCAGAGAACTCGCATTGGCTTTCTGAACGATGCAACGTTAAAAACTGCATTTGGGCAGCATTTGATGATGGATTTTACTTAAAAAATCTTCATTCGGAGAAGTTCGAATTGATACACCCTTGGGAAAAATGAAGTAAAATCTCCCTCACTCATTTTCGTCCCACAAAACCTACTTTTTTTTATTTTTCTCTCTCTCTTCTTTTATGCTTGCTTGCTTTCACATGTAATAATTCTAGGGAGAGTTGTGGGGTTTCTTTTATGTTGCATATTTAAGTCTAATAAAAGGGGAGGAATCGTTTGGGAATTTATAGTTCTTTGGATGTTGATAATTTGGTTGGGTTTCTAGTTTCTACTAGTAACAACCCATGTGCAAGCTTTCAAACTCTTGATTTGGCCGTTAATGTCCCTAATATTCCCCTAACAGTATTGTAAGGTTATTTACTTCTTGCTTCTAAGAGTGAAAACTATCTCCACACACAAACATGAGTCCTTCTAGCATGTTTTTTCCTTACTTACATGTTTTCTACGAAAATTCTCAAGAGGTCTTCCAACATAAAATTGCTCAAAGAAAAGCATATTTAATCTCGAAGTTCTTATGATTAAGCCAACAAAAAGGAAAGTGCATCTGGTTGATATAGGTAGTAAGTTTCAATTCTTTTTAAGCATTTCTTAGTCATCTATACTATGGGTCGCTTTATCGGATATAATCTTGGTTCATTCATGTACTCTCTTTTACTTGGGTATCACTCTACTCAAAACCCTTTCACAATTAAGTAATATTTTAGGTTTTAACATTTTAAGGGTAACAAATTAGGACGAAAAGAAAATATGTATAATAATTGGAAATGTCAAGGTTAATAACATAAAACGGATATATGCAAGGGACTCACGTCAATTTTCCTTAAAAACCAACCAACTGTCAAAACATTTCTTTATTTAAAAAATAACTTTAAAGATTATTTGATATGCTCATGAAGAAAAAAATAAAACATGTACAAGGGAAATGATCTTTACAAGACTATGAAACGAAAGAAACTATATGGGAACAGAGGGAAGAATTTAGGAGATGTACCCGAGTAATTCCAATATTAAGACACTTTCGAGGATGACAGTTTCCTCTTGACATGTATGATGTATGAACAAAAATAAAAAACAAATAAAAGAAGCGGAACTTTGTGCCACGTTGCTAAAGCTGAGAAGTGGTGGGTTGGCCTCCACTATAAAAAAAGGAGGTCCCCCACTTCATTTTATCATCCTAAATGAACGGTTCGAGCCAGTCAGAGAGTACACTTTCTAACGGCTCAAGGCCAAAATTTTGGTTGATTCGCTTAGACTCTTTCCTCCTAGTTTCAATTTTTAGAAAGCGTTCAAAGTTAGTATGCATGACTACCTTCTAGCTAGTTACATTTTTTGAATCGAGTTTAAATTATTTATGCATGATTAGGCCTAATTTAAACGATTAGGAGTCAGTTTCTATGCAGTATTGGGGTAAGTTTAAATTATTGGGACTAAGTTTCTATGCTTAGTTTAAATTAGTAGGAGTAAGTTTTTATGCATAATTAGACTTAAAGTTAAATTTTTGTGATCCAATTTAAATTATTTATGCGTAATTAGCCATAGATAGTTTAAATAATTAGAAGTAAATTTTTATGCATAATTAGATTTAGCTAGTTTGTGCGTTGTGAAACGTTATGTTGAAAGCATGAAAATGTGACGTCATGTCTTGTGAATTGCATGTATAGAATGATACGAATGACATGAAGAATGATAAATAACATGAAATATAATCCCGATACAAGCATGAACGATATGATAACTGATATGAGAAATGGTATGATATCAATGAAATGACAGCGGGGGATATATTTAATAATGTTGAAAATGGAAAAATATTGAGACCTCATGCATTCATGTGTGCTCATGCATTCGGGGATACCCGTATTCCTTCACGATGGTATGGGTGCGTACACCACAAGGCAGGATAACTTCCATCGCGTTTTAAGTAATGCTGCCGTGACGGCAACTATTTCTAATGGGTATCCGGCATAGGGAGCTACCAGAGCATGCTCGCCCGCAATGGAAAGGGGCCAGGGGTGTGCGAACCGACTCGTGGGTCCATACTCGCACGTATAGGCCATGTGTATAGTATATGGTACACATCCAAGCTACCCGTTAGGATAGTACCATTGGAAAATAGACTGTAATGCTAGGTCTCGTGATTGCATTCGCATGTTCTTGCATCGTAACCTCGATAGGGGGTCGTTTACTGATGTATTCTTAAAACACTCAAGCCTCGTGCTACTATATTTTTCACATAATTGCAAGGCGCCCCTATAAGACTAACGGAGGCTTCGCAACCACGAGTTCGTGACACATGCATAGGATACTTTCGCATAATAATTTAATAGTATATGTTGAGTAGTATTTTTATTTGACAATATTATAGATTAGTATAGGCTAAATTGTATTTGCAGTTGACAATAGTATAGATGAGTGTGGTCAGAGTTGTATTTGCATTTAATAAAGTATAGGTTAGTATAGGTTCAGTTGTATTTATAATTATTAGGTCATTGGTTAGTATAGGGCATTTAATTCAATAATGTTTTTCATTTTTTCTTCGTAATTGTTTATTACCGAGGTAATAAATGAGGTACGAAGTTAATGTGGAATTTATAATAAGGGTTCATTAAAGTAATTGCGCATTAAATATCGGGTTAAATCTGAAGTAATGGTGTTAGGTTAAATAGAAAAGTTTAGGGTGGAAGTCTCTCCTTAAAGATGCGATTTAAAACTGTGAAGCAAACGATATTGCATAACGTGCCAAAGTGGACAAAGCGTACAATATCGACTAGCGAAGAATTTGGATGTTTGAACATTCGACCACGCCCTCTAAATTTTGATTTTGTTTCGTCACGCTCATTCCTGTTAATCATATCTATTTTTTTTTTCCTGGTTTAGAGGTTATAAAAAATTGATAAACCTCGTTAAAACAACCATTTATAACTCTTCCTTAAATCTCCCCTCTAGAACCGTAATTGAGAAAATATAGAAAATGCAATTGTCATGTNTTTATAACTCTTCCTTAAATCTCCCCTCTAGAACCGTAATTGAGAAAATATAGAAAATGCAACTGTCTAGTTTATGTTTAACACAACTTTGTTTTTTTCATGTCCACCAAAAATAGTAAATGAAAAAGAATTGGTATTCACAACTATGCAACAAATATGGATATCCAACCTCAAAACATTCATACGAATTAATTTTTAAAGTCGATATCAACCTTAGATCAGCTTCTCATGCGGCTTTAACAGCTTGTTTAAATAGGTATTTATTTTTATTTTGCTATATAATGAACCGAAATCCAAATGATTAAACATCAACAAAACAAATTTGAGTATTTTAAAAAAATGAAGTCTCTAACAAGCTTGGGTATTATCTTATTGTTTGCTTTGGAATCAAGCATTATTATCAACACATGTTTTGCAGGTTCCAACGGACAAGCTGTAGTGGAAAATTGGCAATTACCAGAAGGCAAATGGCAAGTGCCTATTTACAATTATCAAACAAACTCAGTTTTAAATGCTCATTGCAAGTCAAAAGACGACGATTTGAACGAACAGGTTTTGGACAAGCGAGCCCAATTCCACTAGAGATTCGAAATGAACTTTTGGCATACGACTTTGTATTGGTGCAATTTTAACAGTTCGAATGGACATGCTTCGTTTCAAGTATTTTGGCCAAAGAACTCGCATTGGCTTTCTGAACGATGCAACATTAAAAACTGCATTTGGGCACCATTTGATGATGGATTTTACTTAAAAAATCTTCATTCGCAGAAGTTTGAATTGATACACCCTTGGGAAAAATGAAGTAAAATCTCCCTCACTCATTTTGGTCCCACAAAACCTACTTTTTTTTTTTCTCTCTTCTTTTATGTTTGCTTGCTTTAACATGTAATAATTCTACTGAGAGTTGTGGGGTTTCTTTTATGTTGCATATTTAAGTCTAATAAAAGGGGAGGAATCTTTTGGGAATTTATAGTTCTTTGGATGTTGATAATTTGGTTGGGTTTCTAGTTTCTACTTGTATCGACCCATGTGCAAGCTTTCAAACTCTGGATTTGGCCGTTAATTGCCCTAATATTCCCGTGACAGTATTGTAAGGTTATTTACTTCTCGCTTCTAAGAGTGAAAACTATCTCCACAGACAAATATGAGTCCTTCCAGCATGTCTTTTGCTTACATGTTTTCTACGAAAAATCTCAAGAGGTCTTCCAACATAAAATTGCTCAAAGAAAAGCACATTTACTCTTGAAGTTCTTATGATTAAGCCAACAAAAAGGAAAGTGCAATTCTTTTTAATTCTTTTTAAGCATTTCTTAATCATCTATACTCTAGGTCACTTTATAGGATATAATCTTGGTTCATTCATGTACTCTCTTTTACTTGGGTATCATTCTACTCAAAACCCTTTCACAATTAAGTAATATTTTAGGTTTTAACATTTTAAGGGTAACAAATTAGGATGAAAATAAAATATGTATTGCACCAATGGGCCACGACTGCTTGATGTTTACTGTAACACCAAAAAATGAATGAAATTAGCTCCAATGAGAATAAGGGTATGAAACAATGATTTTTGTATGGTAAAAAGTAATTATAATGATTAAGGCTTCCTGAAGGATTGAAAATGAAAAAGTAAGCCAAAATCAAGAAAATGTAGTTTTTCTAATTATTAAGGATATTTCCATATTTTAAATTCCTTATCTATAAGGAATTTTAAGATGCTCAAAAACTACAAAAATGACCAACATGAAGAATTTTAAGAAAAATTATAGGTTTTTTAGAAAAAATAATAATACAGTATCCAAAGTGGCACAAAATACCTTGAAAATTATGGAGACGTCATTCTGCTCGAAATTCGAACCTCCTGAGTGACCTCTTGCAAAAAAAAAAAAAAAAAAAAAAAAAAAAAAAAAAAANCTCCAAAATTGGACACCATCTAGAACGTTCAAAGATCATCGGATCCAACAGTCAGAATTAATACTGGAAGTCGATAGCACATTGATCAGAGAGAATATTTTCAATGAATTATCCTGAAAATTTAATCTCCAAATCAAGACAATTTTGGAATAAGAATCGAGCAAGGTAGAGCTCTCAATCGTAAGTTATAAGTGTTCAGATTTTAGGTCTCCTATTCTCGTATTTCTTCCAAATTCGAGAAAAATTCTCCATCATTTCTCTTCGAATTTGTTCCTACATTATATAAACAAGATTACCCAAAAGTTCTATCAAGAATTACAGTGCTGAAAGTGGCTAGAAACCATTCCTCCAATCCAATCCGCCATTAAAGAGTTTCAAGGAAAATTTGAAAATCCAATCCGAGGATACCCGATAATTCATCAAGCAAGGACGATCCCAATCAGTTTCTGAAACCTCCAATGAATATTTTTCTAGAAGACCACAAAGAGAAATAACCTCAGGAACGAGCTCAATTGAAGAAAATAAGCTTAAATTGGGGGTAAGTGTCGAATTCCTATCTAATGTCCCTTTTTCTTCAAATTGAGGATTCATTTAGTTTACGAGGAAGAAGTTGAGTAACTTTGGTGAAGAAATTGAGAGGTGAAACGTCGTAGAACAAGCTACCCAAGAGATTGATTTTCTGGTTTTTCGGATAACTTGCAGACCGAGGACGATTCTCCAAAATTAAGGACACACACTCAATGTCATTCCTAAAAAACAATTCCTTTAGCTTGAGGGAAGGATAAGGTAGAGGTTTCATGAAGAAATCTAGCCTTGAAAAACCTTTGAATCGGCCACCCAATAAGAAAACCCTTGTTTTATCTCTGGCAAGATACGAGTTTTTGGACGAACTATGGAAGAGAATATCTTAGGCTACGATCCACGAAAAGATATGAAATCAATCCCTAGCTCTTCCTTACAACAATATATTTAAGTTTAATGAAGAAATTGAGGGGAGAAACAATGTGAATGGTGTTATTGAGCTTGAGTTTCAGACGACGGTGCAAAGGATGCACGCGTCTTCTTCTTTAACAGAGGAAGAAGACGATGACATGACCAGTTAGTTGAACCGGCCCTGTCACCCAAAAAATTCGACCTTCCCATGATTTTTTTTTTTTTAATTTTAACCTCGTTCTAGACTAGTTCTTACGGACATTCTATGGAAGGAAATTTGAAGTAATTCGGATGCTGGGAGTTGAAGAATGAAATTCTGAAACGTCGACGACGAGGTAAGTAGCCACCTTGGACTTTTATTAAGAAATACTTGTAGGAATCACTTCGA
>NW_019272204.1:26466-50302 GCF_002738345.1 Cucurbita maxima
TTACCAAAGTAACCCTTAAAATATGGATTAGTATATTACCATAGGATACTTTCGCATACTATTAAATTATGGTAAAGTAACCCTAAACCCTTACACATTACCATAGGATACTTTCGCATAATAATTTAATAGTATATGTTGAGTAGTATCTTTATTTGACAATATTATAGATTAGTATAGGCTAAATTGTATTTGCAGTTGACAATAGTATAGATCAGTGTGGTCAGAGTTGTATTTGCATTTCATAAACTATAGGTTGATATGTATTTGTATTTAATAAAGTTTAGGTCGAGTTGTATTTGCATTTAATAAAGTATAGGTTAGTATAGGTTCAGATGTATTTATAATTATTAGGTCATTGGTTAGTACAGGGAATTTAATTCAATAATGTTTTTCATTTTTTCTTCGTAATTGTTTATTACCGAGGTAATAAATGAGGTACGAAGTTAATGTGGAATTTATAATAAGGGTTCATTAAAGTAATTGCGCATTAAATATCGGGTTAAATCTGAAGTAATGGTGTTAGGTTAAATAGAAAAGTTTAGGGTGGAAGTCTCTCCTTAAAGATGCGATTTAAAACTGTGAAGCAAAGGATATTGCATAACGTGCCAAAGTGGACAAAGCGTACAATATCGACTAGCGAAGAATTTGGATGTTTGAACATTCGACCACGCCCTCTAAATTTTGATTTTGTTTCGTCACGCTCATTCCTGTTAATCATATCTATTTTTTTTTTTCCTCGTTTAGAGGTTATTAATTGAGAAAATATAAAAAATGCAACTGTCATGTTTAACACAACTTTGTTTTTTTCATGTCCACCAAAAATAGCAAATCAAAAAGAATTGGTATTCACAACTATGCAACAAATATGGATATCCAACCTCAAAACATTCATAGGAATTAATTTTTAGAGTGGATATTAACCTTAGATCAGCTTCTCATGCGGCTTTAACAGCTTGTTCAAACAGATATTTATTTTTATTTTTCTATATAATGAACCGAAATCCCAATGATTAAACATCAACAAAACAAATTTGAGTATTTTAAAAAAATGAAGTCTCTAACAAGCTTGGGTGTTATCTTATTGTTTGCTTTGGAATCAAGCATTATTATCAACACATGTTTTGCAGGTTCCAACGGACAAGCTGCAGTGGAAAATTGGCAATTACCAGAAGGCAAGTGGCAAGTGACTATTTACAATTATCAAACAAACTCAGTTTTAAATGCTCATTGCAAGTCAAAAGACGACGATTTGAACGAACAAGTTTTGGACAAGCGAGCCCAATTCCACTGGAGATTCGAAATGAACTTTTGGCATACGACTTTGTATTGGTGCAATTTTAACAGTTCGAATGGACATGCTTCGTTTCAGGTATTTTGGCCAGAGAACTCGCATTGGCTTTCTGAACGATGCAACGTTAAAAACTGCATTTGGGCAGCATTTGATGATGGATTTTACTTAAAAAATCTTCATTCGGGGAAGTTTGAATTGATACACCCTTGGGAAAAATGAAGTAAAATCTCCCTCACTCATTTTCGTCCCACAAAACCTACCTTTTTTTTTTTTTTCCTCTCTTCTTTTATGCTTGCTTGCTTTCACATGTAATAATTCTACGGAGAGTTGTGGGATTTCTTTTATGTTGCATATTTAAGTCTAATAAAAGGGGAGGAACTTTTGGGAATTTATAGTTATTTGGATGTTGATAATTTGGTTGGGTTTCTAGTTTTTACTAGTATCGACCCATGGGAAAGCTTTCAAACTCTGGATTTGGCCGTTAATGTCCCTAATATACCCCTGACAGTATTGTAAGGTTATTTACTTCTTGCTTCTAAGAGTGAAAACTATCTCCACACACAAACATGAGTCTTTCTAGCATGTTTTTTTTTCCTTACCTTCTAAGAGTGAAAACTATCTCCACACACAAACATGAGTCTTTCTAGCATGTTTTTTTTTCCTTACATGTTTTCTACGAAAATTCTCAAGAGGTCTTCCAACATAAAATTGCTCAAAGAAAAGCATATTTAATCTCGAAGTTCTTATGATTAAGCCAACAAAAAGGAAAGTGCATCTCGTNAGCATAGGTTTAGACTACGTCTCTTGGAATGCAGTACCAAGAACAAGAGAAAGATCAAGAACTAGAATATGGATCAAGGACCAAGTTTTAAGGAAAAGAACCAAGGTTCACCGGACAGATCATGATAAGAACCCCAAGTCAAGAACAAGAACTAGAGGGCCAAAGTACTTACCACAAGAACGAGAACAAGAAAATAAAGAATGTGGTACCCTACCATATCAAGGACACGATTAAGAGCCTCCAAGTAGGCTACGTACTGAATCTTGTACTCATTCCTTGTTTTCCATTTTTTTCAAGTAATAAGAAGCTGGTTGAGGTCGGGAGAAAATCTGGAGCAATTGCCATAGACAAGCCTCACTCGTCATCCTCAACCTTTGTTTTAAAATGTTTTGTGTTTGTTCATTATTTTGTGTTTTAACTATTTGTCTAGTTTTAATTTCTCATGTATGAATACTATTTTGTTTTATTGAATGTTATGTTTTAAATACGGTTTGTTTTATTTCGCGAAAAAATTTAACCATTTTTTATAGAGTTATAGAATCAACTCGGTCTTTACCATTACAAACCTATTTGGTTAGGACAAAGATTTGAGGTTTGGGTTTGCAGTCCACCAAGACTGAGGGTTTGATTTTTGCTCGAATTTTGAGCCTCGAGCTTGGACATGAATAGATTCAATTGATCTTCCTTTTCTTTTGTGTTTCCTCGTATTGTTTTTACTCAATTATCAATAGATTTTTATCAATTTTTATTTGTCAGCGCCCTTAAATTTCTAAAGCAGTAATCTTATTTTCATGTTTAATTTTTCTGTTATTATCTGTATTTTTTTCTAATGCTAAAATCAAAAGAATTATTAAAATATTGTGATTAATACGTGAAAAGTTTGATATTAAATTTCTAGAACTCAAGTTAATTTTCCACACTTCATTTTCTAATCTTGATAAATTTTTAACATTTAGTTTTCTAATCTTAAAAATTATTCCTAAGTCATAACTAAAAATTGTAAAAAATTTACACAAGTAACGTGTAATAGTCAAGTCCACTGCTTATTGAAATATCATCACTAGCCCAATAGAGTAAAGCCTAATAATTGTAGGAGCCCATTGTATATTTATTTGAGTACATATTGTAGGAAAGAGATCTACATATTTTATGAGAGATATTTACATATTTTAGAAAAAAGATTCAGATTTTTTAGGTTTAGATTTAGATTTGTTAGGTCTATTTAGGCTCTAGTATAAATACCCTCCACCCTACCTAGGTTATTCAGTATTCTAAAGAGTGTCTTGTATTCTCTTCTCGATTGGTCTTAATAAAGAGTGCGAGTGTTTCCCACAGAGAATTGTGTTCAACAATTGGTTTCAGAGCCATGTCCTAAACTTACCCATGTTAATAGAATTCTCAAATATCAAACAAAGAATTGTGAGCCTCGAAGGTATAGTCAAAAGTGACTAAACTGTCGAACAAAGGGTGTACTTTGTTCGAGGGCTCTAGAGAAAGGAGCCGAGCCTCGATTAGGGGAGGCTATTCGAGAGCTCCATAAGCCTTAGGGGAGGCTTATAGTGTACTTTGTTCGAGGGGAGGATCGTTGAGGATTATTGGGAGTGAGTCACCCATTGGTTAATTTAGTGAAAGATCATGGGTTTATAAGTGAGAAATAGTATCTCTATTGGTATGAGGCATTTTAGCAAGCCCAAAGCAAAGCCATGAGAGCTTAGGCTCAAAGTGGACAATATCATACCATTGTAGAGAGTCGTGATTTCTAACATGGTATTAGAGCCAGACACCAGACGATGTGCCAGCCTTCTCGCTGTTCCCCGAAGGGGGCTAGACACGAGGCGGTGTGCCAGTAAGGGGGGTGGATTGTGATGTCCGACATTGGTTGGGGAGGAGAACAAACCACCATTTATAAGGGTGTGGAAACCTTCCCCTAGCAGACGCGTTTTAAAGCCTTGAGGGGAAGCCCGGAAGGGGAAGCCCAAAGAGGACAATATCTACTAGCGGAGGATTTGGGTCGTTACAAATGGTATCAGAGCAAGGTTAATGTAGGTTTTCTGATTTCTTGGAATTCTTAGTATGCTATGTGGTTGCAGCTCTATCTGATCTTCCACATCATAAATGATTTCTTGAGTTAGTGAGTGAGTTCCTTTGTGTCGTGAGTAGTCAATGACTATGCAAATCTTGTGTCGAAAAGGTTTGTTTGGTATTACTAAGGTATTGTCAACACGATAGGTGACTTCCAAATCGTNTCTATTTCTAATAATAAGAAGGTATGTTCGAGAGTTCAGGTTGATTAGAGCAAGCTTGGAACCTAAATCAAGTTGGAACCCAATAAGTGCCTAAAGGAAACACCTCAAGACTCAAGACCCTTTTGGAATGCCTCTAAGGAGTTCATTATGAATCTATGACCTTCTAAAACAACTCATGCTTGTTATTATGATGGATTCATATGTTTACGAATGCATGTTACAACTTATGCCTAAAGGAATTATGAACCTTATAAACTTACCAGATTGGGAAATACGAACAATACCAAACAAGCTCTACAAGTACCAAGGTTGGAAGCATGCAAGGTAGCACGCAAGTATAAGGGACAAAGGTCCTCATTTAGAAAGAATGCTAGATACCACTCAAGGATAAGAGACTAAGGTCCTAAAACATAAAAACTCAAGAAAACTCCTAAGATCTCCCACCGTACAATATATTCTTGACTTAGACTACGCTGCTTGGAATGTATGAAGGCTTGAACTTAGGTATTCAGACTATGCCGCTTGGAATGTCTGAAGCGTTGGGCATAGGTATTCAGGGTGTACCATAGAGCAAGCCCTAGGTGCAGTATTTTAAACTACGCAGCTTGGCGCATGAAGCCTNACTAAACTAGAACCGAAGTCTGCAATTGGAGAAGATCGAATGAAGAGGATAATTATCCACAAGTTGTGACCAGAATATAGAAGCTTCATTATTGCTCTGCAAGGATGAAGCACTCAACCATTCCTTGTAGAGTTTGAAAATTTGTTGGCCAGCCTTGAAGCTATGGCTAAACAAAGGGGATGCATCACATTAAAGGNTGAAACCTTGGGCATATGTATAAAGACTGTATAATAGCGCAAGCTCTAGATGTAAGATTATACTACATCGCATGGAACGTAAGAAGCCTTTGATGTAGGTTTTTAGACAATGCTTCTTGGAACGCATGAAGCCTTTAGCATAGGTTTAGACTACGTCTCTTGGAATGCAGTACCAAGAACAAGNAGAAGTCATCAAGGAACTGCACAACTTGAGAGAGCTCAGAAGAATGACAACATGAGTTCTCAAGGAATGAGATTTTAAAGTAATTGCTATAATCGCGGGAAGAAGGGCCACATGTCTAAAGATTGTTGGTCCAAGAAAAAATCTATCAAAAACAATATGGCATCCTCTAACATGGAGATGGAGAAAGAATGGGATACAGAGGTACTATACGCCATAGAAAAAGATGAGCTAGCATTCATGGCGATGATGGGAGATCATATCATTTATGAGAATGACTGGATCGTTGATTCAGAATGCTCGAACCATATGACTGGTAATCAGAGTAAATTTTAGGACAAGAAAGAGTACAAAGGAAGCCACATGGTACGCACAGCAAATAACGCACAATTGTCAATTGCTCGTCAATTGCTCAGATCGGCAATAGGACAATCATGCCTGGCAATAAATTTGATACACAAAAAGAAGTCTCTGTTTCATCTTGTATTATGGATATAGATTTTTGGGGTGGTGTGTGTATTCAAAATAAGGAAAACATATTTCTTATGTATGTTATTTTATTTAAATATTTTTGGTGTAAAATAATTCGAAATGCTGAGATCAAGTAAAAATAGAAAGAAAATACCCTAAAATGAAGGAAACATGGGACGGTTTTGTGTTCCTTTAATGTTCCTTTTCTCAAGCTCTTCCATTTTTTTTTATATTTATTTTAAAAAGATACTTTTGACCTTATAATGGAACTAATCGTGAGTTAGAAAGCTTGGAAAAAAAGGTAAGCCATAAAAATTAGTTATGATATATAAATTTAAACAATACAAAAGGCTCAAAAAATTCACAAAGCACTAACACTCAGAGTTGACCTTCTCTGACACTTTACAGTAATTTTGTTGATGGCTCTACAATCCACGCACAGGTGCCAAGTTTCATCTTTCTTTGACACCAATAAGTCTTGTATAAAAGAACTCAAACTTTTTCGTATATAGACCTTCTCCATGAGCTCCTCCACTTGCCTTTGATGAATTTCTTTAGTCTCAATTGGACCGACTCTATTTGCTGGCTTAGTAGAAATGACAGTCCCAGGAATGAAGTCTATTCAATGTTTAGTACCTCTAATGGAAGGTAGTCCTTTAGGTATTTCATCATGAATCATGTCCTCAAATTCCTGTTAAAAAGATTGAAAAATACTGGACAAAGCAAAGTTGTTATAGTTAGAGACCAAAAATCCTTCCTTGTACATAAGTACAAAGATGATAAAGAATCGTGAAAATGGCAGGGATAAAATAAATGGAAAGATTTGAAGAAAAGGTAAACCATGACATAAATGAAGGATAAAATAAATTCTAGAATAGGCCACAAAGATGCAACATTGGCTCTGATAGCAAATTGATAAGGAAACCCTAATCTTGAGCCCAACAATAAAGCTTTTGTTGAAGCAACAACCTTGAATCAAAGAAATTAACACTTCATTATACAAAATTCAGATCAACCGAGAGATAAGGTTAGAATTAAATTGTGTCTTACGATCAAAGATCTAGAAGTAAGATTTAGAAACTTGTTCTAAATTGAGAAGGTTCTAAATCGAGTCACTCCACAATCGAACTTCATCAAGGCTTGATTGAATGGCTCAGATGCAATCTACCACAAGAATTGCTGAATCTAAAAAATGGCAATCGGACTTCTAAGGGCCAAAGTTCCAATTTGAGATTTCAATTTTGTTCATTCACAATCTGATTTTTTGCCTAATAATTTGTGGAAATTTATAGTCTCCCCACAAAAGAAGTTTGTGGCCAGTATTTAATCCCAATCCCCTTAAATCTCCACAAAAGAAGAAGTCAATTTGACAATTACAAGCTTTATGAAATTAAAAATGTTGATGCGCCTAAAGATCCAAGTGACATTAACATTGACGAGCAAGAGGTGACTCAATCAAGCAAATCTGATAAAAATGAAACGACACATCAACATCTTAGGCGATCAAATAGAATCCGAAGGCCAAATCTTAAATATGCAAATGCAGCTATTGTAGAAGATAGAGTTTACTAATCAGAGACATATGAAGAGGCATCATAAAACTCAGCTTGGCAGAAAGTGATGGAGGAAGAAATTATAGCTCTGAAGCAGAATCAAACTTGGGAACTAGTGCCAAGACTAGGAGATGTCAAACTCATCTCTTGCAAGTAGGTCTACAAAATAAAGCGTTGATCGGATGGATCAATCGAGAGATACAAGGCTCGACTCGTACCTCGAGAATTTTCTCAACAATATGGACTAGACTATGATGAAACATTTAGTCCAGTGGCAAAGATCACTACCGTACGAGTCCTGCTAGCACTCACAGCAAGTTAAGATTGGAAACTATGGAAAATGAAGGCAAAGAGTTGAACGATAAAACGACATACTGACAAATAGTAGGTAGTCTTATCTACCTAACTTTAACTTGGCCTGATATTTCTTTGCAATTGGGAATATGAGTTGGTACATGCAAAGTCTAAAGAAGCCTTATTGGGATGCAACTCGACATATCTTGAGATATGTCAAAGGTACAATCGACTATGCTCTTTTGTACAAAAGAAGTAAAGATTGCAAGCTAGTTGGATATTGTGATGCTGACTATGTAGAAGACCACGATACTCGG
The DNA here is from genome assembly GCF_002738345.1 of Cucurbita maxima. Taxonomy (NCBI): domain Eukaryota; kingdom Viridiplantae; phylum Streptophyta; class Magnoliopsida; order Cucurbitales; family Cucurbitaceae; genus Cucurbita; species Cucurbita maxima. The sequence continues at coordinate 34,423 of NW_019272204.1, forward strand.
GGTCAACCGCTGGGTATGTGTTAAGTGTGGTTCGGGAACAAGTTCTTGGTGTAGCAAGAGACAACCAACAGTATCATTATCAACTACAGATTTGTACCAGAAAATTACACGGCTAGAGCAGCTCATGAAAGTACATGGCTGAAACTCTTGATGAAAGATTTGCACCAGAAAATTGACTATCCAATATCACTTCATTGCGACAACCAATCTACGATTCGCCTAGCACAAAATCTGGTATTTCAGGCTAGAACAAAGCATATGGAGGTGCAGTACCATTTCATTAGAGAGAAGTTCCTAAAGGAAGAAATTGAGATACAGTAGATCAAGACAGATGACCAAGTGACAGACTTGTTTACAAAAGGGCCTAATACTGCCAAACATGAGAGTTTTCGCTGTCGGCTTAACATGGTGCGGCGATTGAGAATTAGTGTTGAGGGGGAGTGTTAAAATATCATCACTAGCCCAATAGAGTAAAGCTCAATAATTGTACGAGCCCATTGTATATTTATTTTGTAGAGATTTTAGGAAAGATACTATATATTTTAGGAAAGAGATCTCGATGTTTTAGGAAAAAAATTTAGATTTGTTAGGTCTAGATTACGTAGGGTATAGTGTAAATACCCTTCGACCCTACCTAGTTTTTCATCCCAAGAAATCCTAAGTATTATAAAGTAGTAGTATTCTACCAAGTGTCTTGTATTCTCTTCTCGATTAGTCTTAATAAAGAGTGCGAGTGTTTCCCACAGAGAATTTTGTTCAACATGCAGTACGCTTCTAATCCATCCCAGAGTGATTTGAGCTTGGTGAAATATACTGGCAGTGCCATGGTTCCATTTGACATCATTGCTATCGACTTTTGTATCTGAAAAATTGCTGGAGCATTATTTTGTGAGAATTGATCGTGAAGATCAACCCACACTTGATGAGCTGTCTTGGCGTGAATAATCCTTCAGTGATATCTGCTTCAACTAAATGAGTTAACCAAGATATTATTATACTGTTGCACTGATTCCAGAGTTCAAATTTGGTTGAATTTGCATCTTAACATGGTTCTTCAATAGTGCCATTAATGAAGCCAATTTTCTTTAAGGCAATAAGAGCATGGATAACTTATTAACACCAGAATTGGTAATATGTTCCATTTAATTTGATTGAAACAAGTGAATATCCGGGATGATCAGAGTGATGAATATAATAAGAATGTGTTAAGTTAACATCCGAATTTTTGAAGCTGGATTTGGTTGATTCTGCCATAAAGAAAATCAAGATATTTAAGAACACCAAGATCGGTGCTCTGATAAAATGTTAAGAATGAGAAATAGAATTGGGATTGAATATCTAAGATATATTTCATAACTAATTATTATAATATATTATCCAAATATTATATCTTAATAAGTTTTTATCAAGATATTTCTTGACGATCTTGAACCTTGGATTCCAAAACCTTCATTATCTTTTATGGGCTTTAGCACTATGGTTCTTGGTTATTGATCCATGTTCTAGTCCTTGATCGTTCTCTTGTTCTTCGTACTTTCTTAGTTCTTGTTCGGTTCTTTGTTTTTTTCTCCAACACACTGTCCCGAAGATTTATGGTATCAGATATGAACCTGACATCCTGCGTCCAAAGCTTCAAGCGTTCCAAGCGACACAGTCTTAACCCACACCTCAGGGCTTGCTCTGCGATATGCTCTGAAAACCTATGTCCAAGGCTTCATGCATTTGAAGTAACATATTCTGAAAACCTACATCCAAGTTTTCTTACGTTCCAAACGGTGTAGTCTAATTCTGCATTAAGGGCTTGCCCTATGATACAGTCTGAATACCTATGCCCAAGGCTTCATGCGTTCCAAGCAACCTAGTCCAAATACTTACGCTTAAGGCTTCATGCGTTCCAAGAAGCGTAGTTTGAAATCCTACACCCAATGCCTGCCCTATGTTACAACATGAATACCTACGCCCAAGACTTCATGGTTCTCAATCTTGTAAGTTTGTAATGTTCCTAATTCCTTGAGGAATAAGTTGTAACATACATTCGTAAACATATGAATCCATCGTAATAACAAGCCTGAGTTTTTCTGGAAGGTCATAGATTCGTAATGAATTCCTTAACGGTGATTAAAGGGTCTTAAGTCTTGAGGTGTTTCTTTGGTCCAAACTGGCTTTAGGTTCCAAGCTTGCTCTAATCAACTTGAACTCTTGAACAACCTTGTTGTCCTTAGAAATGGGCCTTATAAGAAGTAGCAAGTCATTTGTTGGACATATAGACCTTGAATTTAAATAAGTAGTCATAGGGGAATTTTCGTCATTTTAGTCATTTTACCCCTAATTCTTGGTTTTGCTACTTAACGTGTTCCAATGGCTTTCAAACTTTTCCACATCATCAGACATCATATGATAAGGTCTATCACGAAATTTAATAGCATATGGAGGTCCTCTAGGTCATGAACCGTAGGTAGACATCCTTAGGGGAAATATGGTCATTTTGCACCATTTCTTGGTTTACCTCCTATCCTTATCCAATGTCCACCAAATTTCATTTATAACCTCCATATACTATAATATGCTCAGCATTAAAATTTCATAGGCAGCAAAGTTCATCTAGTTTGTTATTTTAATGTTACATAAATCTCGAGAAATTTGATCTGTTTAGGGCTTTAACTCAGGGTTCTTTGAGTTTTTCTTTTATATATCCTTAATCCATACATGGTTTAGGGTTCATGTAGAAATCCAAGATATTCCAACAAGTATTTTTTAAGAAAAGTCCAAGATGGCTACTTACCTCTTCATCTGTGTTCGGGACTTCCGTTCTTGAGCTTTCAGTTTCCGAATTATTCCAAATTATCTTTACTAGATTCATCTTTGAGTCTAGTTTCAGTAACCATAAAGAAATTAATGAAAACTGGTCTGAAAGGGATCCAAATTGATCAAAAAGTGTAGAAAGGTCAACATATGGCTACCTTTGACTTTTATTGTTCAAAGGTTTACCTTTGACTTTGTTCTTCATCTTCTTCATGGGTGGCTGGAAAAATCACAATTTTTTCTTATCATATTCCTCTGGTTTTACCTTTGTACCGCTCTATATAAACCTCTAATGGGCTAAATTTCTCCACGAAACGTTTAGATAAAATTTCAAGGAAGAAGTAGGGGCAATTTCATACCTTGTCATAGTCTGTAACTTGAGTTATAACCTTCCAAAGTTCGCCAGAAAACATGTTTCTCACCTTTTTTCGGGACAACCGATTCTAGAAGTTGGTAGGAAACTTGTTGGAAATCCCATATGGAATGTGTAGAAGTTGGTAGGATGGAAAATGATTAACCATAACCCTCGAAGAAGAAATCTGAGGAAAAAAATTCTATAATCTAAAAGCTTCAAACTCGAATTTTAGAAATCATCACTCGATTCTTGTCTTGAAATATTATCCATAACTTCGTATTTATAAATCAAGCTTGCACAGTCATTGATTGTTCTAGAATTGTGGTGCATTTTCTCATTTTTTATTTATCTAAAATTAAGTAAAAAATATCTAAAACGATGAAGGTTCTACCGACATTGGTTTTCAACTTAAACCGTTGGATCTACAGAACCTTTAGTCTTGTTAAACATATCCAAACAGCAGCTCAATCCAACAATTAGATGTGAATATACGATTGATTTTCTTCTGTTGGATGGTTCTGGAACCAAATCTCGTTGCAGATTTTCTTTAATTACAGTTTTGTAATTAAGTGGAACTTTAGGGGTATTTTGGTAATTTGTCACATTCGGAATATTTTATTATTATTTGATTCATAAGCATCATAAACAAAACTTTAAACTAAACCACCACATCTAGATCAGCTAAATAAGGTTCATTTGAAATAGTTCTTGTTTTCTTTTATTAAATGACAGAACAATTTGAAAAGTATTTGAAAACCAAGTTTATTATTCTTAGTAATCCAAAATGAATTAGAATTTTGGAAACTCCTCATTCTCAATTTGTTTTAAACCACAATGAACCTTTAAATTGTTATTTTACCATATATGATCGAGTTGTGAAATGCCTTATTATGGTAAGTCCGTATTTCCCTCCTCTGATATGTCATTTCCCAATGAAAATGTATTACCTTATTATTTATGACATATTGTAAAGTGCCTTTTTGTATCATATATTTGTATTTTCATGTCCTTATATAAACCCAACATTTTCCATTAATTTCTCTCAAAATTGGGAACTTAAATAAATGGGTCTACTACATTGTGACTGTCTTCTAATAACAATTGGTTGTGAACTTGATTCGATGGACCTCCCTGTATTTTACATTGTGTTAGCATTTTTTAATATTGTCACAGTCGTACAATTTCAACCATACAACGTCACGATTTTGACACAATCATGAAAAACCTTTTTTTGCATGACATTATGGCTTCATTAGACTTTAGACAATGTTCGTCACTAACTGAACATGACTTTTATAGAAACTGAACTTTGTTCAATCACGCATGTAGCAACTCTAACTGACTTGCCTTTACTCTAGGCTAAGCTTTGGACGAAAACTAAAGTCGTAGCTGTTCCAAGGTATCAGCTTATGGACTCTCAAGTCATCATCGGCAGATTTGCAGTGAACAGTGAGCTGATTTTTAGATTTTAGAGCATTTGTTATCTTGACCATAATATTTGGGTTTTGGATGAATGATCCTTCGATGGTAGTGAATTGGTTAGCAAAGAATGATGAAATTAAGAGAGAATGTGCAAGTGTTGAAAATAAACTCATTGTTGAAATCGGAGAGGAAAAGAGATGGGTATGAACACATTTGTGCTTGATTTGTTTCACTTTTTATAGTTGAAAAAGAGTGTAATGGAAGATAACAGTTGATCCGTAATAACCATTACTGTTGTTAAATTGTTTATAATAAAAATAGAATCGTGATTGATAACGTGTTATTTTTTAAATCGAAAAAAATATGCTTGAAACTCATTATGGGTTATTGCTCTCTAAAATTTCGAATTAAAAATGTAAAAGTATTATATGGAAATTAATTTTATGTTATGATCGTTTGGATCCTTCACTTAGTCTTATTTTCGCTCATGTTCTAGACCAACGGGACTTTATCTAGTCATCATATGTAAGGACCGGGCTGACTCCATACTCCAAAAAGACGAGTAAACTTTCATTAAATAAAACAAGCAGTATTGAAAACATAACATTACTTAAAACAAAATAGTGTTCATACATGAGTAATTAAAACACAACACAATAGTTAAAACACAAAATATTTCAAAACAAATGGGTTGAAGACGATGGGTGAGGCTTGTCTATGACACCTACTCCAGAGTCCGCTCCCAACCTCGACTAGCTCCTTATTACCGGAAAAAAAATGCAAAATAAGGAAGGAGTACAAGACTCAGAAAGTAGCCTACTTGTAGGCTCTTAATCGTGTCCTTGATATGCTAGGATACCGCACTCTTTCTTTTCTTTGTTCTTGTTTTTGTCGTAAGTACTTAGTTCTATTTCTGACTTTGAGTTCTGTTAAGAATGAGAAATAGAATTGGGATCGAGAGTGCAATCTTCATTAATATTCACAAAATTTAAATAGGATACAAGTTACAAACTACTACCTAAAAATAAGGGAAAATATAAACTAAATCTTGAGAATAAAATCAAATATAGTACTAATCAAATCATAAAAGAAAAAATATTAACTCATTACCAATATCTAAGATATATTCCACAACTAATTATTATAATATATTCTTCAAATATTGTATGTTAATACTCTCCCTCAAGTTGGGGAGTATATGTCAATCACACCCAACTTGTCTTTAAAAAAAATCAAATTGATGTCTTCCCAAATTTTTAGTGAAAATATCTGACAATCGAATTTTAGTCAAAACATAACATGGTTTGATGATTCCATCTTGTAATTTTTCTCGAACTATATGACAATCTATTTCAATTTATTTCGTACGTTCGTCAAAAACTTGATTGATTGCTATGTGTAATGCTGCTTGATTATTACAATACAATAATGCTGGTTCGAATAGTGGAACTTTCACGTCTTGAAGAATGTATCTTAACCAAGTTAACTCTAAACAAGTATTTACCATTACTGGATACTCGACTTCTGCTTATGATCTGGACACATTGGTTTGTTTTTTAGACTTCCAAGGAATAATTGAATTTTCAAGGAAAATGCAGGACCTAGAAATTGACCGTCTGGAAGTTCGACAACCACCCCAGTCTGAGTCGCAATATGCTTGTAATCATAAGTTGTTTTCAGATGGTAATACAAGTCCTTCACCAATTGTACCTTTGATGTATCTCAAAACTCAAAGAGCTTCCTCCCAATGTGGTTTTCTTGGTTCATGCATAAATTGACTAAGCATACAAACTGAATACACTACATTAGGCCTAGTAATATATAAATATATTAATCTGCCAATCAACCGTCTGTATTTACTTGGATCATCAACTTCTCTCCTTCTATTAAAGAAAGTTTCAGATTTTGCTCCATAGGAAATTTTTCTGGACGTGCTCCTGTGTCATGAAGAATATCAATGCCTATTAGTAAATAAAGAGAATATCATACTTCCTTTGCGACATAAAAATTTCTTTTCAAGACCTAGAAAATTCAATGCCTAGGAAATATTTCAAATTCCCTAAATCTTTGATAAGGAATTTCTCGAGTAAACTAGTTTTGAGATGTTGAATTTCTTTGAGATTATTGTCTGTCAACATAATATCATCAACATAAATAAAAGCTACCATGAAAGAAGTACCTTTACTATTAGTAAATAAAGAGTAATCTGCTTTGAACTAAGCGTAGCCTGCATTTTGTATAGTGGTAGAGAATATGGAGAACCAACTACAAGAAGCCTATTTTAAAGTATAAAGAGATTTATGGAGCCGACATACTGTAATCTCCCCGTGCCGATGAATACCTAGTGGTAAAGATATAGACTTCCTCGTTTACATTGTCATGGAGAAAGACATTTTGAACATCCAACTGATGAATGAACCATTTTCGAGTAGGGACAATAGTGAGTAAGCAAATAAAGTGTAGTAAGTTTCGTTGTAGGAGAAAATGTTTCTTTGTAATCAATACTTTCAACTTGAGTGTATCCCTTTACTACTAGTCGAGCTTTATAACATTCAACAGAATCATCAGAGTTGTGTTTAATCTTGTACACCCAACGACAGCCAATAGCTTTATGGCCAGGTGGTAGAGGAATGAGAGAAAGCAATTTCATCATTCATAGCCTGCTGCCATAATGGGTCGCCAACTACCTCATCATAGGTTTTAGGTTTTGTATGGGCTGTAATAAGAGCTAGAAAAGCACGTTGAGTAGGAGAAAAATGAGAGAATGAAAGGTAATTGTCATGACCCGATGTTCGAGGTCAAAAACTCGGACCGTGACCCAAAAGACGAAATAAAAAATAAACAAAAAAAGAAAAGAAAGAAAATAAGAGTAAAATAAAAGATAAAAATACCATTCAATTAAAACAAAAGGATGAGAAGATTTGTAAAATGAAATACAAAAGCCTCTAATAGACCGACAAGGGACTGACGCTCCAAAACGACCCCCTCTGTGACCGTACAGCTCTCGAACGCTCCTCCACCTTGACTGGTACCTGAAAAAAAAAAGGGTAAAAGGAATGAGTATAAAAATTATACTCAGTAAACCTTCTACTTGTAGGCTCTTATCGCATCCAAATTTTGACAAACTTCCACGGTTTTTTTCTTTGGCTCTAGGACATCTAGTTCAGGTCTTAGCTTTTTAGGTCTTGCCCCTTGGAACTTGCCCTTTGGGGCTTCTTTGGTCTTCGTCCTTTCATTTATACCCCTAGAGTTCCTTTATGTTAACCTGTGTTTGACTGGTGCTCTGCGAGTGGCTACCGCGGCATGGCTTTGATATTACCCGGTGTCTTACCTAGGAAGTGACTTGTAACCCCATAGTCCGATGGTAAATCCCCCTGTATTTGGGAGGGCTACCTCCCGTATCCCATCCAGCTAAATGGTCAGTTACGACGTGGGTCTCCTTTTTCCCATGCTAAAACAGCTATCGAGCAGTCAAGTCTTGATCAAGAACCCACTGGTCCCCCACGAAGCTATATCACCATTCACACACAAGTAGCCTAAGGGTACTCTAGAGGAGCTTTGTGTGTCGTGGTTGTTTCTTAGGCTCCTAGGAAAGGGTTAAGTCTATACATAGTGACTTGTCACTCTAACACAAATCCCTAGACTTTATCAAACCTGTGGGTCGGTGAGAATTAACTGAGTGTGCACACATCTATCATCCAACATCATCATACAAAATTCATGCAAAGTAAACATACATGCTCAACGAGGCGATAATATCCATCAAGTCCCGGAGCTCAGAGTTCATAAGTTCCCATCCTCCTGTCAGCATGAATTAAACATATACGTATAAAGAGAAAGCTTAAAGCATAATTGCAACACTCAGATAATTCTCAAAATACTTCATATAATACATCCATACTCTTAACAACCAAATTACATACATTCAATCATGGAAAGCTACCACCTAAGGTAATTAAACTAGCATGCATGCATAACCAAGCGACTCCTACAAGTATTTCTTCCTAAAGTTCCGTGTGGTGACTTACCTGATTGACGCGTGTTTTTCGTTGAGCATTTCTATACCAATAGCGTGTCCACAAATACTGATTTTTCTCATTGAAGTCCTATTATATATAAAAATAGGGCCAGAGTTGGAATCGAAAGGGAAATCGGGCAAACAGAAGTCGAACGGACTGAAAACCAAACCTCACGCGCGTTCACGTGCCTGGGAAGGTGTTACATGCGCACGGCCACACGCGCGTTGAGGTATTGCCATGTGGCGCCCACTGAACGGTCAATCGAGGTCGAGGTCATCGGTTCGAAATCGGAAGGACGCGCTGAAAATCTGAATTCTTTTACGCTGACGCATGGCAACGCGAAGCCGGGTCGGTGATCCAAGTTGTGCGCAGGCCATCAGTCGTGGACTCGGGTAGTGACTGCCGGCGTTCGAATCCTGCCCGACGCGAAGTATTTCATTGAATTTCTCTGCCAATACACGCCGGACACGTGTCAACCATTTCGGCGATGCGCGACCCTCTCTTTTCCTGACACGTGTCCCTTCGCCGTTCGTCTTCTTCCTCACATCTCTGCAATTTTCTAGAAAACCAATTATTTCCTATTTTCTTTGCATTTTCGTATTTCTTTCTATAATTTGGATTAATATGATTCCTTCACTAGATTTATAGACCTCATACTCATCTACATATAGCTATTTTTCTTGTAATTTATTTCTAACCACATTTGTAATAAACTCAGTTCAAAATTGACAAGAGATATCAATACTCACATCATTGATGGAAAGTTGGAACTCCTCTTTTCGATCCAAATCAATCAGCAATCTTTTCTAGATTATCATACTCGAATTTCGAAATCTAACTCTCAATATTTCTAACAAATCTGAAGAAAATCTGAAAACAACCGTTCAAGAACTTACTTACGGATTTTCTTCAATCCTTGACGGTTTTGGACGATTTGAGAGAATTGTTCTTTCCTGATTCTGTGAAGATTTTATGAAGAAGGCTCGGCCGGAACCGGAATCCTCGTGGCCGGCGGTTACCTCACTCTCTCTCTCTAGAGCTTTCCTTCTCTATCTAGAACTTTCCTTCTCATTCTAGAATTTTCTCTCTCCCTATTTCTATTATTTTCTTTTCCGCCATTTTTCCTTCTCTTCCTTTTCCTCTTTATTTTTCTTTTTCTTCTTTTAATCTTATGTTACTAGAAGGGAGGGTATAATGGTCAAATTACCCTCCAGTTGACTTTGACCGTATTTCTAATTTTCTATCATTTTTTTTTATATTTTTCCTAAGTTGTGCTATTATTTCCAAGTATATTTGTCTGCTACCTCATCTCCAAATTTGTCTCTAAGACCCTCAACAAAATATTAGAAGTTCAACATAAAAGGAAAAATTAGATTTTAAACTTTCCATTGAGGCTTGGGTCTTATAGTAATCATGAAGAGGATACCTGGTGCTAGTGTTGAGACTTGAGCTAGAGGTTAAATGATTGGCTCCAGAAGACATCTCATCATCATTATGACAAGCTGAAGATTGTTTTATATGAGTAGAACATCGGAGTGGAACTAATGTATCAGATATGATAAGTTCAAAATTAGTGGGTGAATCTTGAAAAGGAATAGAAGGCAGAGGAGACGACAAAGTAGTGAGTGCAGGAATAAAATGTGGGGGAGGACTAATATGAATGTTTGAGTAGGATGAATCATGAAGCGGTAAAATGGGAGTTAAAAGAGCTAATGTCATCTTCACAAAATTTAACATCACGACTAATAAAGAATTTTTTAGATTGCATGTCATACAATTTGTAACCTTTGTTACCACAAGGATATCCTACGAAAACACAAGGAATTGTCCGAGTTTCAAATTTTTGCTTAGGGTGTACTACAGTTTCATAACACTTACAACCAAAAACTTTAAGATGGTGAAATGTGGTGGTCCTTTGTAGAGTGCATCAAAGGGTGTCTTGTTAGATAACAATGTTGATGGTGTTTTATTTATAAGATAAACATAGTTAAAATGCACTCTCCCCAAAAATTAAGCGGAACCTGTGACTGAAAGAGAAGAGACCTAGTTACATTTAGGACATGCCGATTCTTGCGTTCTACGACAACATTTTGTTGTAAAGTATAGACACAAGTCGCTGAAATTCAATGCCACGTGAAGTAAAAAATGGTTGCAAAGATAGGAACTTAGTCCCATTATGTGATCTAACTATCTTGAAAGTAGTATGAAATTGAGTTTGAACGAATTTAAAAAAGTTCATTAACAAATGATGTACTTCTGATTTATGTTGCATAAGAAAAACTCAAGTACATCGTGTAAAATCATCAACAATAGTGAGAAAAAAAATGTAGTGTTGAAATTTTATGTGGTCTCCAAACATCACAATGTAACATATCAAAAGCAAAATGGGTTGTTATTAAGCTTCTTGGGAAAGACAACCTAGTTTGTTTTGCTAATGGGAAAATACTACCGTTATGAGAAAAAATAGCATTATTAAGATGCAATTGCTCAGCTAGAAATTTAAAACGAGAAAAAGAAGAATGACCTAGGCATAAATGCAACAAATCAGATGACTGAGATACTTGGTGAGCTGAAGATTTGATTGGAGATTGTGAAATATGATAGAGACTTCGAATTGTTTACACGAGCCAATCATCCTCCCCGTAGCCAAGTCCTGCATAACACAAAAATCAGGATAAAGGCGACATAACATTTCAAGTCATTGGTAAGTTTGCTGATGAACATTAGGTTTAAATTGAATGAAGGCACACATAAAACGATGTTTAATTTAAGGTCAGAATTAAAGGAAACATTGTCAGTATGTGACACATGTGCTGTCCCTCCATTAGGCAAATTTATTATAGATATGGTGGAAGCCTTTGGTTCAGTCATAATAGAAGCTTTGGAAACTATATGATCCGTAGCTCCACTATCGAGAATCCATGGATTAGAACTTTTAGAGTTAATAGATAATGCAAATACTGGAAACAAACCAGCAACATTGATGTTATTGTCAGAATTACCAGAAGGACGATGATTGAGTGTAGATAAGGCTTGTGCTATTTGTTGTAATTGCTTAGAAGAAAAATTTAGGATAGAATTAGGTGACTGTTCTTCTGTATTCAATAGAGAAACATCGGCCATATTTGCAGATGATCGATGTCCACGATTGTTGCGTTGATTGACTTGTACTGCAATTCCAGAATTATTTTGTCTACATAGAACTTCTTTATGTCCCCTTCTATCACAAAATTTACCATGAAGCTTAAGGATTCGACACTTAACAATTGTATGACCACTTTTATTGCAGTGTTCACATGATTTGTCCTTGGCAAATTTTAAATATGTTGTTTTCTTCTGCATTGCTGATGCAATCGAGAAATTCTCAATAGGTTCAGAAGTTATCAGACGCTACATCTCTTCTTGTACAAGTAATGAATAGGCTTTGCCTCACATTAGGTAATGGAGTCAAAATCAATATGTTAAATCTCATTTTTTTTATAAGACTCATTGAGCCCCATGAGTAGTTGCATCAACTTCTCTTCTTCGTGTTGATCAACACGTATTTGACGTTGGTTACAAGTAAATGGTGTGCGGTGTTAAAATATCATCACTAGCCCAATAGCGTCAAGCCCAATAATTGTACGAGCCCATTGTATATTTATTTTAGATCAGATTTTAGGAAAGAGATCTCGATATTTTAGGAAAAAGATTTACATTTGTTAGGTTTAGATTGCGTAGAGTATAGTATAAATACCTCTCGACCCTACCTAGTTTTTCATCCCAAGAAATCACAAGCAATATAAAGTAGTAGTATTCTACAAAGTGTCTTGTATTCTCTTCTCGATTGGTCTTAATAAAGAGTGCGAGTGTTTCCCACAAAGAGTTGTGTTCAACTGTCTTGTATTCTCTTCTCGATTGGTCTTAATAAAGAGTGCGAGTGTTTCCCACAAAGAGTTGTGTTCAACAATTTGGTATCAGAGCGAGGTTTGTATAGGTTGTCTGATCTCTTTGAATTCTTAGTATGCTCTGTGGCTACAGCTCTGTCTGATTTTCTACTTCTGAAACGATTTCTTGAAATTATTAGTGAGTGAGTTTCTTTGTGTCATGAGTAGTCAGTGACTCAAATCTTGTGTTGAAAAGGCTTGTTTGGTATTATTGAGGTATTGTCAACACGATGGGTGACTTCCAAATCGTAGGAGGAATCAAGAAACTCAACAACAACTACTATAATACGTGGGAAGCATGCATGATGGCCCATTTACAAGGACAGAATCTTTGGGAGATCATTCGCGGGAGTGAAATATGCCGCCAGTAGAGGATTCTAACGACGCCTTGCGCAAATAGAGAATCAAAGCAGGCAAAGAAATGTTTGTCTTGAAAACCAATCGAAGAAGAGATGTTAGAACATATTTGGGACAAAGCAGGCAAAGAAATGTTTGTCTTGAAAACCAATCGAAGAAGAGATGTTAGAACATATTTGGGATGAGAAGACACCGAAAGAAGCGTGTGACATGCTAGTGATGTTGTTCTCCAAGAAGAACGATACGAGGCTACAACTTCTTGAGAACTAGATATTGTCATTTTCACAACGTGATATGACGATTGCTTAGTACTTCCACAAAGTCAAGATGATTTGCCGAAAGATTAATAAACTAGAACCGAAGTCTGCAATTGGAGAAGATCGAATGTAGAGGATTATTATCCACATGTTGCGATAAGAATATAGAAGCTTCATTATTGCTGTGCAAGGATGACCCACTCAAGTATCACTAGTAGAGTTTGAAAATTTGTTAGCCAGCCATGAAGCCATAGCTAAACAAATGGGAGGCATCACATTAAAGGGTGAAGAAGAAGCACTCTACACGAGTGAAAGTCAAGGAAATAATAAGTCATCTACCAAACGTGGATACAAAAATGGTGACAAAAGAAGAAGTCATCAAGGAATTGCACAACCTATGATAGCTCAGAAGAATGACAACAAGAGTTCTCAAGGAAAGAGATTTGAAGGTAATTGCTATAATCGCGGGAAGAAGGGCCACATGTCTAACGACTGTTGGTCCAAGAAAAAATCTGTCGAAAATAATGTGGCATCCTCCAACATAAAGATGGAGGAGGAATGGAATACATAGGTACTATATGCCATAGAAGAAGACGAGCTAGCACTCATGGCGACGATGAGAGACCATATCAATTATGAGAATGATTGGATCATTGATTCAGGATGCTCAAACCATATGACTGGCGATCAGAGTAAATTGCAAGACAAGAAAGGGTACAAAGGAAGCCATATGCTATGCACAGCAAATAACACACAGTTTTCAATTGCTCAGATCGGCAATAGGACAATCATGCCTAGCAATAAATCGGATATAGTGTCACTACATAATGTTTATCATGTACCGGGTATAAAGAAGAACTTGTTGTCAGTGCCACCACTAACGACATCAGGAAACTACATCTTGTTTGGGCTAGAAGATGTAAAAGTCCATCAAGATGTTAAGATAATAGGAAAGCCGACAATAGAAGGACGAAGAGTGGAATTTGTTTACATCTTATCTACAGAGTCTGCCTTTGTTAACAAGACCCAAAAGAATGAGACAACAGATCTATGGCATGCAAGATTGGGACATGTTAGCTACCATAAGTTGAAGCTGATTATGGTAAAGCTCATCAATTACCATACAAAGAGTCAAGTTTTAAAGCAAAGAAACCATTAGAGTTATTCCACTCTAATTTGTTCGGTCCTGTCAAACAAGCATCAATCAACGGAATGCGTTATATGGTGACGTTTATTGATGACTACTCAAGATATGTGTGGACTTTCTTTATGAAAGAAAAGTCTGACACGTTCTCAAAGTTTCAAGAATTCAAGATGATGATCGAATGAGAAGTAGGAGTGTGTTAGATAAAAGCTATTATTTTTCCTTATTTAGTATATTCACATGTTTTCTTAAACTTAGTTGTTTTTTGGTCTTTGGATATCTGAATTAACGCTCCCCGTATAATGGAAGAGCCTATTTTTTGCTCGCCATTTCGGCCAATTTGGACGCAAGATTTGTGCTACTATGGCTAATTTTAGGATAGGATGGTTATTTAAATATGTAAATCGAATGAAAATAACAATCCATCGGTTATTTAGCGCATACTTTCTCTCTCTCCCTGTTATTCTTTCCGTTATTTTTTTTTTCTTCCAACAAACTTTCGGCCGTTTTTTACTCCGTCGACGATTTCCCCTCGATTGTCAGAAGTCAACAAATGGTATCAGAGCCTGGTTTAATCCACCGGTGATATATCATTGCAGAGGAGCCAACTTTATCAAAAGTCAAGTTGATTAGCTTAACTGGTTAAAACATCGACCTAACAATACACAGGTCTTAAGTTTAGTAGAAGAAAATACAAAGTGCAAAAATACACACATCGTAGGGTCCATCCTGGGCAGGCTCACTCACTCCTCTTGAGTGCTAACATCTCCATCACCGTTGCGAAGACAAATGTCGAGTTGTCGAGCATTCTAAGGAGCTGTTGATGTCGAACACCCCCTCCATTGCGGTTGATATCATATCATATTCATCAAAGCTTTCCTTACATAAATTGCGGTTGTGCATTATGTCGACACATTTTTTCGTATATCATTCATATCATGTATCGTGTCATATCATGCATATATCATATTATCAGCACATCATGTAATATATATCATGTACTATATCGTCAAACGTGTTATACCATAAAATTTATCATATCATTAGTACATCATCAAAACACGTGTCATAATATTCATAACGTTCATGTATCATCTCATAGTCACGTTGTATCACACACATATCATGGACTTATCATCTTGTAAACATATCATAGTCATATTGTTTTGTAAAATGTCACAGTCATATCGTTTCATAAACATAACCTAGTCATATTCTTTCACAAACATATCATGGTCATCTCATTTCATAAATTCATAGTCGTTTCATTTCATAAAAATATTCTTGTCATATCATTGCATAAACCTAATATATCGTTATAATATTTACTAAAGTGGGTTTTTGGGTAACATGCAAATAGGTGTAGGTGATTTTGACTACTTAAACAAAACTAAAGTAGAGTGTCACTACCGTCAAATAATAGAAAATGATTGAGAAAATCAACAATAATGAGGAAGATTCGACATAGAGAGATTAAATAGATAAGTTGTTGAGTTTAGTGGTAGATTTTAGTTCCTTTTAATAGATTCTCAAGCCCACTTCTGAGGGTCATGCATGATGATTATGTCCATAATCGTTTTTAATTTCTATTACCAATG
>NW_019272204.1:53292-72279 GCF_002738345.1 Cucurbita maxima
GAGTTATATATCACATAGGTTAAGGTTGTAAGGGCTATATAAAGCCTTCGTTTCTTTGATTAGCATCAGATTTTGGAATTAAGAATAGAATTTCTATTTTAGCTTTGTTGAGAGCTAAACTTTCTTTGCAAATTCTTGTGTTTAGAACTTGCATGTAGAGTCATTCAAGTGGTATTGATCAAACCTCTTGTCGAGTGATTCGATCACGAGTTTAGAAACGAGTTTTCTTTACTCTTGATCTTGATCATCAAGGTAATCCGTTCCATACTTTCCCTTGGGTTGATTTTCCATATCACTTATTGCAAATAAGAAAATGACGACTTGGGTAAATAAGGGTGTTGCACCATGACAAGTTATTCAACCAAACCATAGTAAATAAGAGTCTTGTTAAACATATCCAAATTGCAGCTCAATCCAACAGTTGGATGTGAATATACGATTGATTTTCTTCGGCTCGGCGTTGTGGAACTAAATCTGGTTGCAGATTTTCTTTAATGGCAGTTTTTTAATTAAGGGGAACTTCAAGGGTATTTTGATAATTTGTCACATTCGAAATATTTTATGATT
This sequence comes from Cucurbita maxima, assembly GCF_002738345.1. NCBI lineage: Eukaryota > Viridiplantae > Streptophyta > Magnoliopsida > Cucurbitales > Cucurbitaceae > Cucurbita > Cucurbita maxima. The sequence goes on from NW_019272204.1 coordinate 53,860, forward strand.
GTTTTTCTAGAAAAATCCATAATTTTTCTTAAAATATTTCATCCATGGATGTTTCTGAACGATGCAACTTTAAAAACTGCATTTGGGCAGCATTTGATGATGGATTTTACTTAAAAAATTTCATTCGGGGAAGTTTGAATTGATACACCCTTGGAAAAAATGAAGTAAAATCTCCCTCACTCATTTGGGTCCCAGAAAACCTTTTTTTTTTTCTTTTCTTTCTTTTAATTTTGCTTGCTTTCACACGTAATAATTCTACAAAGAGTTGTGGGGTTTCATTTTACAAAAAATGAAGTAAAATCTCCCTCACTCATTTTGCTTGCTTTCATATGTTGCATATTTAAGTCTCATAAAAGGGGAGAAATCTTTTGGGAATTTGTAGTTCTTTGGATGTTGATAATTTAGTTGGGTTTCAAGTTTCTACTTGTATGGACCCATGTGCAAGCTTTCTAACTCTTAATTTGGCTATTAATGGCCCTAATATTCTCCTAACAATGTTGTAAGTTTATTTACTTCTCGCTTCTAAGAGTGAAAACTATCTCCACCGAAAAACATGAGTCCTTCCGGCATGTCTTTTCCTCACTCACATGTTTGCTACAAAAATTCTCAAGAAGTCTTCCAATATAAAATTTCTCCCAGAAAAGCACATTTAATATCGAAGTTCTTATGATTAAGCCAACAAAAAGGAAAGTGCATCTTGTTGATATTGGTAGTAAGTTTCAATTTTTTTTAAGCATTTCTTAGTCAACTATACCCTGGGTCACTTTATCGGATATAATTTTGGTTCATTCATGTACTCTCTTTTACTCGGGTATCACTCTACTCAAAACCCTTTTAGAATTAAGTAATATTTTAGGTTTTAACATTTTAAGGGTAACAAATTAGGATGAAAAGAAAATATGTATAATAATTGGAAATGTCAAGGTTAATATCATAAAACTGATATATGCAAATAACTTAGGTCAATTTTCCTTCAAAAAAAAAAAAAAAATGATGGTCAATTGCAACTTTGTAACATGAAACCAACCAACTGTCACAACATTTTTTTAGTAAAAAAATATCTTTAAAGATTATTTGTTATGCTCACAAAGAAAAAAAAAAAACATGTACAAGGAAAATGATTTTTACAAGACTATGAAACAAAAGAAACTATATGGAAACAGAGGGAAGAATTTAGGAGACGTACCCGAGTAATTTCAATATTAAGACACTTTCAAGGATGACAGTTTCCTCTTGACGTGTATGATGTATGAACGAAAAATAAAAAAAATAAATAAAAGAAGCGAAACTTTGTGCCATGTTGCTAAAGCTGAGAAATGGCGGATTGGCCTCCACTATAAAAAAAAAATGAGGTCCCCCACTTTATTTTATCATCCTAAATGAACGGTTCGAGCCAGTCAAAGAGTACACTTTCTGATGGCTCAAGGCCAAAATTTTGGTTGATTTGCTCAGACTCTTTTCTCCTAGTTTCAATTTTTAGAAGGCATTCAAAGTTAGTATGTATGACTACCTTCTAGCTAGTTAAATTTTTTGAATCGAGTAAATTATTTATGCATGATTAGGTCTAGTTTAAATGATTAGGAGTTAGTTTCTATGCAGTATTGGGCTTAGTTGAAATTACTGAGACTAAGTTTCTATGTAGTATTGGGCTTAGTTTAAATTATTGGGAGTAAGTTTTTATGCATAACTAGACTTAATTTAAATTACGAGGAGTAAGTTTTTATGCATAATTAGACTTAAGTTAAATCTTTGGAATCCAATTTAAATTATTTATGCGTAATTAGGCATAGATAGTTTAAATCATTAGGAGTAAATTTTTATGCATAATTAGATTTAGCTAGTTTGTGCGTTATGAAACGTTATGTTAGCATGAAAATGTGACGTCATGTCTTGTGAATTGCATATATAGAATGATATGAATGACATGAAGAATGATAAATAACATGAAATATAATCCCGATATAATCATGAACGATATGGTAACTAATATGAGAAATGGTATGATATCAATGAAATGGTAGTGTGGGGTTATATTTAATAATGTTGAAAATGAAAAAATATTGGGACCTCATGCATTAATGTGTGCTCATGCATTCTGGGATACCCGTATCCCTTTACGATGGTATGGGCGCGTACACCACAAGGAAGGATAACTTCCATCGTGTTTTACGTAATGCTGCCGTGACGGCTACTGTTTTGTAACGCCCTTAATATTCTCTAACCTAATTAGCGACGTTAACTTGTACTTGCATAACGACAGAACGAGAGTTCACGTAAGACAGTCTCAATAATGACAATGCGTTCATTATTATAAGCAGTTCATACCTAGGGAAAACAATAACAACAGCCTAGCCTAGAAATAATCAACAAAGAACTAAAGGAACAATTGCAATAAATATGAACCCAAAAGAATCCAACAAGATGCCTACGACACTACAAACCCTCCTTAAGATTTTCATGGTCTTTGCAGCATCCACCGTTAGCCGTACATGGGAGCCTTGCCCTTACCTGAAAATATGGGTAGCACGTGGCTTGAGTATTATATAAAATACCCAGTAAATCGCCCCACTGTTGGGGTTAAGAATATAATCATACATCAGGATACATGCAGTCGCACAGAATACACATACATGAGCACGAGTGTCAAAAGAAAGAAACTGAGAGAGGGGTCTGTCTTCCATTCCTTCCCATGGCCTTAGGCCCTTGCTTTGTCTGGGCGGGGGTGGATGTATGGTACTTTCCCACACATGGGTCACCTGCGTGGCTGTGGGCCCACCAGGCGAGTTGGAATGCGAACTCCCTGGGCCTGGCTTGATCAAGTATGTATGACATACAATACCGGACACCACAGAAAAGGAGGGCTTGGATGATATCGTGGCGAACACAATATCGAATGTACGCGTCCATTCATGGCATGCGGGGTTCTCATTACAATCATGACATGTCAATCAAGCTCATACATACAGGGTAGCAAACCATGTCACAAACATCACATACATAAACATGACATACATAGCATTTCACTGCAAGAAACATATAACCTAGCATCCATCAACAACACACATGGTGCATGCAAAGGCCACAGGGCACGCACCAACATACATACATAACCAGTAATGTTACTTACCTCCTTGGCCTTGGCCGAAGTTCCCCACAACACTAACTCCGACGCCTCAATAAGATAACATGATACACTTAGAGCCATTTCAGAACTAACTCTTATGCCTAGCTACCAAGGTACGTCCCTATTGTAAGTTTTTTTATCAAAATGGAGTTATATTATCCTCAGATGGTTGAAACAAGGGTGGGAATGGCTCTAGAAGAGTAGAAAACCTTGAAATCAGTATATTATTCGGATGTCGAGCCGCTAAGCCGCACCGCCGAGTCACACTACTAAGTCGAACCTAGCCGACCAGGAGTCCAAGGAGCTGCCGATGGAGCTGGAACCGATGAGCTGCAAAGTATACTACCGGCGCAGGGTTTATGGGCGCGCCTCTAGTTTGGGACAAAAGGGAACGAGGCCCAGTGGTGGTGTCTGAGTGCGGTCTGCAAGGTGCGGGCTGCATGCTGGCCGAGACGAACTCACAGAATGTTGAGGGTCGACCCGCGCCGTCACTTCGTCTTCCTCATCCAAAATGTTGAGGGTCGACCAGGAGTCCAGTCAAGTGCCCAACGCTTTCTGGAGTCCACGCTAAAATGCTGAAGTAAACCGTGGATCTCGGTCTGATACAATTGACATGGGGACCCCATGCAATCTGACGATTTCCTTCATGTACAGTTGTGCCCAATTGTCCATTGTATAGGTGGCCTTGCCGGGGAGGAAATGTGTTGACTTTGTCAATCTGTCCACGACCACCCATATGACCATGTAACCATTTAGCGTCTTAGGCAGGCCCACTATGAAATCCATGGCGATATTCTCTCACTTCCATTTTCGTATATTGAGGGGCTATAGTAATCCCGCTGGTCTCCGTCTGGGTGCTTTAACCTGTTGGCAAACCAAGCATCTGCTGACGAACTCTGCGATATCCATCTTGATGCCACACCACCAGAAGTGGGGTTTGAGGTCCTGATACATCTTTGTACCGCCAGGGTGCATGATGAATGGAGAGTAATGTGCTTCTCTTAGGATTTCACCCCTCAATTCCCCTGTCGCCGATATACACCAGCGACCTTGGTACAGTAACCCACCATCCGCCGACTTGGAGTACCCACCAGTTTGTTCTGTCTCCATTTCGTTAAGTGCCATCACTAAACCTGAGTCCCTTGCCTGCACTTCAATGATTCTCTACCAAAGGGTGGGTTGTAAAGTTAGCCGAGCCAGTTGCGCCTTAATACCTTCCACGGCTACTGCTATTTTCACTCGCTCGAAGTCTACCTGCACTCTGAGTTCTTTCATGATTAGTGTCGACGAATGCACTTTCTTCCTACTTAGGGCATCTGCGACTACGTTGGCCCTCCCGTGGTGGTACTGGATGTCCATATCATAATCCTTGACTAGCTCTAGCCACCGTTGTTGTCTCATATTCAACTTCTTCTGGGTGAAGAAGTACTTCAAGCTCTTATGGTCGGTATACATTTGAGTCTTCTCCCCATACAGGTAGTGTCACCATATCATTAACACGAAGACTCCGCTGCCAGTTCCAAGTCATGCACAACGTAGTTCTTTTCATAGTCCTTCAGCTATATGAATGCGTAGGCAATAACCTTCCCACGTTGCATTAACACGCACCCCAGGCCCTTCTTGGAAACATCACTGAAAATGACGTAGTTCCCTTTACCATTAGGCATTGTGAGCACGGTTGCAGTCGCCAGTCTCTTCTTCAGGTCTAGGAAGCTTGCCTCGCACTCCTCGGTCCATATGAACGCCGCAGCCTTTCGAGTCAGTCGTGAGAGGGGTGCCGCTATCTTGGAGAAGTCTTGCACGAAGCGGTGGGAGTAGCCTGCCAGACCTAGAAAACTCCGTACCTCAGTCACAGTAGCTGGACGAGCCCAACCGGTGACGGCTTCCACCTTGGCAGGGTCAACTGATACTCCTTCTGTCGATATCACATGTCTCACGAATGAGACTTCACTTAACCAAAATTCACACTTCGAGAACTTGGCATACAACCTATTTTCCCTCAAGACTGTCAAGGCCTTCCTCTGGTGCGTTTGGTGTTCCTGATCCGTCCTTGAATACACCAAGATGTCATCTATTTATACACTGACAAAGGTATCCAAATATTCCTTGAACACCCGGTTCATCAGTTCCATAAACACTGCAGGAGCATTGGTGAGTCCAAATGACATTACCACAAACTCATAATGGTCGTACCTTATTCTGAAAGTTGTTTTCGGCACGACCAAGTTTTTTATCTTGATCTCGTGGTAACCTGAATGAAGGTCAATTTTTGAAAACACTGTGGGAGGGGGTACCTATTCTTCATTGTCCTTTTATTCAGTTCCTTGTAATCGATGCACAAGCGCATGGAATCGTCCTTTTTCTTGACGAATAATACCGGTGCATCCCAAGGCGACACGTTTGGTCTGATAAACCCCTTGTCTAGCAGTTTCTATAGTTGCACCTTAAGTTATTTCAGCTCCGCTGGTGCCATGCGGTACGGGGCCTTGGATATGGGGCCGGTTCCTTGTTCCAGTCTAGAGCGAAGTCGACATCTCGAGATGGGGGAGTCCCTGGCAAGTCCTCTAGAAACACATCTGGGAACTCATTCACTATAGGCAACTCGGATAGGGAGACGCCTTCTTTGCCTTGCCATGCTGACTAGTTTTGCCTAGGCCCATGCTGTACAAGCTTCTTTGCCTTCATCATCGATATCACCTTGGGCATCGTACCCAGACTGGTGCCCCAAAATCTGAACCTGGTCCTCGACAGTGGCATGAAAATGACCTCCTTCTTGTGACAATCTATGCTAGCTTGGTTTTCCGCTAACCAGTCCATGCCTAGGATTACATCGTACATGGTCATATCGACCACCATTAAGTCTACACCGAAGCTAACCCCTGATACTACTACGTGACCATCCTTTACCCTATAGGCGGCAACCATATCCACCCCTGCCGGAGTGCCTACTAGAAAATCATGTAACAAAGGTTCTAACACGATCCTTGCTTGACTAACAAAATCAGTGGAAATAAGGGAGTGCGTAGACCCGGAGTCAAATAACGTCAAAGAAAAATGACCAAGGACAGATAGTGTACCTGTCACTGCCACATCCGGGTTTTCCACGTCCCTGCTAGTGGAGGCATAGGCTCTCGCTGGAGGGTGGTTCTAGGTGGGGGCATCTATTATGCGTAGTGGCCTCTACTGACCCCCGAACATGAGTTCTCTCCTATTCCGACTTCCCTAGAGTCTCTGGTAGCACAACCGAGACAGCGATGGGTTCTCTACGGGGATGGAGCGACAGAAGTTTTGAGAATGAAAGACAAGAGAAAGAATGAATAAGGAATGTTACAGTTAAAGAATAGTGAAAGAAGGAATATGTGAAGACAGGAGAAAGAAGAAATAGGTGAAAGAAGAATTGAATATGCTTGACCGAGTGAAAGAAGAAATAGGAAAAGGAGAGAAGACATAAATAGTGAAACCTCAGTTGGAAAGGTGAAGTAGTGATTGAGTTCAGTCTCTTTCCTTCTAATGAATTACCTCATAAATAGACCTAAACATTGGAGGAGGCATCAATTAAATAAGAAGAAAGGGTCTTTACAGTCAAATTCATGTTTCATTTGAGAATCAATAGGTGAAATCAAAGGTTCAGTCAGTCGCTTCGCTTAATCTCATTTGACTCTCATTGACTGTAAAGTCTCATTCATCTTTAGTTGAGTCTTACAGGTCAGGGAATAAATAGCATATACGGGGGAAGAAGCTTATCTCTCTTTCTTTCCTTCCTGTTCTTTCTCATTCATCGAGAGTGTTTACAAGAGAATTCTTGTTTCATTTTCTTCTCCATTCATTTCTTCTTTCACTGTAAAGTCTCATTAATAAGGAGTTTCGGCTTTCCTTTCATTTTCAGGTTTAGGTTCAGTAGCTCTCGGTTCAGGTTCCTTCTTTCATTCATTTACGACTGTAAAGGATGTGGAAGTGCAGTAATGTATGCAGTTGAGGCATCCTAACAGACCAGTAGACTTGAACCTTGTTCCTACATGACCCGATCAATACAATTAGGCACTCGCCATCTATTTTCATTGTTCAACTCTTTGACAATGATGAAACAAAAAAAACTCTCCATCTCTATCTATCCAAGGGATGGAAGGGCAGAGGCCTTTAGTGTCCCCTCCAGTCAAGAATTGGGGCCTCACAATCATTAGCCAATATGCTTTTCTCTCATGCCTTTCTTCTGGTTCGATATTCTAGTGTCCTAGGCATAGAGGAACCACACCAATCCATCCTGAACTTGGTGGTTAAACTCTACTACGATGACGATACTATAGGGGAGGTCCTGCAAAGAGCTCGACACCAGGATGATAAAAAGCTTAACCCCTCTAATTCTTATTACTTTTCAATATTCAACAATATGGAAAAACACTAACAATGAAAAGGTTGTTAGATAAAACCTGAGATTTTTCTTATTTAGATTTACACGTTTTCATTAGTTGATTGAATACATTCGTTTGACCATTTGACAAACACGTCGAATGGATTACCAAAGTTTTAGAAGGCAATTTTGTAGGAAGTGGAACAGATTTAGTTGACCACTCTCCAACCATTTTTAGGATAAGTTAGATATTTAAATAGGTAAATCTGTTCAAAAGATACAAGCACCTCATTTTAAGCAAAAGTCTTCAGCAATTATCTCTCTCTGTTATTTTTCGCATCTTTATTTTCTTCCAACAACTTCCCGTCAAAGATTTCCTCTCACCGAAAAGGATTTCAGTTGCCGATTGTCCTTGTCAATTGTCGAAAAACACCATTTTTACGGTCTGTACCCCCAGAGATGCTAGTGTCTCTCTCCGCCAAAAGCATCGCGCAATTGGCTTGGGTGGGAATTAAATCCCATTAGATCCGCTTTAAGGACGACGAACCTGTCGATAATTTTTCAATGCGGATCACGGGGCTCGCCAACAACATCACCACTCTCGGTGGCAAAGATTGTCCCCGATCACCTCGAGCAAGTCGCGATTTCAATTGAGACATTGCTCGACGTGAACGACTTAACGATGGAAGAGGTGACTGGAAGACTACGTAACGTCGAGCAGCGGAAGAACAATGCCGCTTCAGTTGTCGACAATGAAGGGTCGTCTACTCCTCACTAAGGAGGAATGGCTTGCACGCCTAAAGCTCCGAGACAACACCGACAAGAGTCACGGGCCCTCCAGCCGTAGAGGTGGTAAGAAGCCATGGAAATCTTGCGGGAAAGAGTCAGATCAAAAGGAGTCGACTGATGACAGGCCAATCCAGTGCTCGTACTGTGGGAAGAGGTCACCTGAGCAAGAATTGCTGGAACAAGGAGATGGCCGAGAAGTCGGCCCATGTGGCTCAATCCGATGAAGACGACCCGATTCTTTTCATGGTGATTGCATCAGTACTACCTGACGTCCCTAATCTCGAGGAAGAGCTCCCCAAATCCACGGAGGTAATCGACCCGATGTTGACAAGGTAAAAATACAACGAGTGGGCCTTGTTGATGAACGTTAACCTATAGGCGCAAGGGTTATGGCATGCTGTCGAGCCAGAGGAAGGAGAAACGATCGAGTACCGGGAGAATTGGCTGGCGTTCGCCACCATATTTACGGTCTATGCCCCTAGAGATGCTGGCGTCTTCTCTCCACCAAACGCTCTGCGCAATTGGCTTGGGTGGGAATTAAATCCCATTAGATCCGCTTTAAGGACGGTGAATCCGTCAATAATTTTTCAATGCGGATCACGGGGCTCGCCAACAACATCACCACTCTTGGTGGCACAGGTTGTCCCCGATCACCTCGAGCAAGTTGCGATTTCAATTGAGAAATTGCTCGATGTGAACGACTTAACTGTGGAAGAGGTGACCGGAAGACTGCATTACGTTGAGCAGCGGAAGAAAAATACCGCTTCAGCTGTCGACAATGAAGGGTCGTCTACTCCTCACTGAGGAGGAATGGCAAGCATGCCTAAAGCTCCACGACAACACCAGCGAGAGCAACGGGCCCTCCAGTCGTAGAGACAGTAAGAAGCCATGGAAATCTCGTGGGAAAGAGGCGGATCAAAAGAATTCGACTGATGACGGGCCAATCCAGTGCTCGTACTGTGGGAAGAGGTCACCTGAGCAAGAATTGCTGGAACAAGGAGACGGCCGTGAAGGCCCATGTGGCTCAATTCGAGGAGGATGAGCCAGTTCTTTTCATGGTGACTACATCAGTCCTACCTGACGTCCCTAATCTCGAGAAAGAGCTCCCCAAATCCATGGAGGTAATCGATGACGGCATAATTGCTCCGGTGAGCGTCGAACCCGAGGAAGAGCTCCAACTATGCATAACAAAGGCATCTGCTGGGGAGCCAAGTCAACTGAAGGAGGAGCGAGTGTTCGCTCAAATCGGTGAAAGAGGCGAGCAGCAAGAGCACCGGCGATGCGTCCTCGACATGGGGCAACAAACCATATGACTGGGGCCAAGTCTACGTTCTCCGAGCTTGACTCGGGGATTCGCGAGTCGGTGAAATTTGGTGACTGCTCCGTCATTGAGATCGAAGGGCACGACACAATCCTGTTCGTCGGCAAGCGAGGCAAGCACCACAAGCTGACCGGCGTCTACTTTATCCCGGACTCAAGGCTAATATTGTGAGTCTGGGTCAACTTGATAAGGCCAGCTGCCACATTTCCATCAAGCGCGGGCTACTTAGGATCCGCGATGATCGACGACGGTTGCTCACGCAAGTTCGGTGCACGAAAAACCACCTTTACATCCTAGAGTTGGAGATAGAGCAACCAGTCAACCTCTCGGCCAGGTACCGGAGGATGGAAGACCTATTAGGAAGAGGTGAACCACCTGGACTGGTGGCGCGCCAGCTCGAAGAAGAGGTGGCCGAACAAGACGTGGAATCTGGAAGACATGCCGCCAGGGACACCGAGCCATAGGGCTCAAATCGGAGTCCAAACAAAATAAGGTAGATATACCACAAGTTTTAGGACGAGATTGTTAGATAAAACATGAGATTTTCCTTATTTAGATTTACACGTTTTCATTAGTTTATTGAATAGATTCGTTTGACCATTTGACAAACACGTCGAATGGATTACCAAAGTTTTAGATGGCAATTTTGTAGGAAGTGGCACAGATTTAGTTGGCCACTCTCCGACATTTTTACGATAAGTCAGATATTTAAATAGGTAAATCTGTTCAGAAGATACAAGAACCTCATTTTAAGCAAAAGTCTTCAGCAATTATCTCTCTGTTATTTTTTGCATTTTTATTTTCTTCCAACAACTTCCCGTCAAACGATTTCCTCTCACCGAAAAGAATTTCAGTTGCCAATTATCCTTATCGATTGTCGAAAAACAACAAAGGTAGTCTTATTCAAAACCCCTTCTCTCCCACTTCACACCTTGAAACGCACCATTCTTATAGAGGCGCTTTCACATCTATCTTCTTTACCCGAAATGGAAAATGGCTGGGGAGAGGAAAGGTTCCTTTTTTTAGGGTACCCCTGGGAACAGATCCAGTGGAGACAGGGTGGGGCCTGTAGCTTAGAGGATTAGAGCACAACCAGGATGTCAGGGGTTCGAATTTTTCCCTTTAGGGGTAGGAAAATATGATCAGGATAGCGGACCCAAAGTTATGGAACTTGGGTGTGGGTCTTTTGTCGAAATGGAATGGTCTTATCTTTTTCTTTTTCGTTAATGGGTTAAGGGGTTCCGTTATAAATTCAATATAGTTGGATAGGTTCAGAGGAGGAGTGAAATCAGGTTCATGAGTTTACTGTGAAAGAAGAAATCAATAGGTGAAAGAAAAGAGAATGACAAGTAGCGAAGCCAGAATGTCACTTGCTAACAAAAAGGGATGCCTAATAGTCAGCCCTCATCCTGGGGAGCCAAGGTGTTTAGCGAGAAATACGCAGAAGCCGGTAGTGGATCGTCTGCTATCTGGGCAGCCAGCCCAATCGGCATCGGAGAATGCAAAGAATGTCGTTCACAGTCTAGGACTGAAAGTTAGACCAAGAAAACCCCTCAGATGAGTCCGATGCGCTTGGTCTCTAGTCTGATCTTTCTTCACTTGACAGGATGGTGGTAGAAAAGAGAAAAGATAAGTAGCGAAGCCAGCCAGCCAGCCACATTAACGTTCAAGAAGGAAAAGGAGAAGAGAATGAATAAGGAGTTCAGACTTTCAACACTTCCTGTAGAAGTTACTTGCTTAAGCCTCTCGTCTTTGCTTGATCCTCTTAATTTATTTCCATGAATCCTTTGAATCTTACATGGGCGCTTGTTCTTAATTAAGCTACTTTCCTTTATTTTTTGGGGGTGTTACATCATATCTCATCACTTGGCTCCCCAAATCCTATTTATCAACCACAGTTTTATACATGATCTTAAGATGAATTTGTTAACTCTTTACTATGAAGGTGATAATATAACACATGCGGAAGCAATTTGAATCTTAGACACTTTTATAACATCATTTATAGTAATTAACTAGCATGTTCAATATTATTAAAACTTAATGAGTTTGAATACTAACCTTTTGTAGTTCAAATTCCTTTTTCCTCACGAACAAGTTTTGAACCACCACTAGTGTCTTCTCCACTATCCTCTGGCATTAGAACAGGATTGTGGAATCCGGTGAGTGACTAAACTTGGGAGGGATTTTGTATATATGAAGAGAGTGTTTGTGAGAGGTTTTTCTCAAGGTTTTTCACCAACAAGAACCCCCTTCCATGTACCATGATCACTCTATTTATAGAGTCATGTTTACATGTTCATGCAAATTTGAGATCACCAAATTTTGACACTCAAAATTCCACTAAAATGTTTGGGATTATGTGGCAAGCATGCATGCTCAAGTTAACCAAATTTTGACACTCAAAATTCCACTCAAATTTGTGGGGTTTATTTGGCAAGCTTGCAAGTTTGATTAAACCAAATTTTGACACCTCAAAATTCCACTAACATGGAGAAGTCAACATTTTGACTTTCTTCATTTTGATTCAACAATCGATTTGAATTATTAATTTCAAATTAAAGTAATATTAAATGATTAATGAAACTATTTAATTAATATTTAATATTAATTCAAATGCCAATCCAAATTAATTCCGACACATATTTGATTAAGATATTTAAATCTTATTTAAATATCTCAGATTTTATCTTTTTGTTTAATTCATAAATAAAACAAAAATGCGGTTAAATATATCGTATATATGTAGTGCATTCTCCCTAATTTGAATTCGAGCACTTCGAACTCACTTGTCACACTGTTCTATGGTTTAGTCCGATATGAGCTAGCAGAGGGACCTAATGACCTATAGATCATGGGCTCCAACGATCCAAGATTAACCGGTTAAACTCATTAACCTTGTTAACCAACATTCATTAACTACTAAGACATTCCACTATAGCCTATTAGTTGCACTCCCCTCATTATAGATATATTTTTGTCCATTTAATATAACCATGATTAGTAAGTCGATCCTTTACAGGTTGTTCGTAACTAGAGATGGGTCAATTTACCGTTTTACCCCTGAAGTTACTTCTTGTTTCTTATGTCTCACTGATCCTCTAATGAACAATTGGTTTGTGGTCCAACTAGTAAACCGGATCCCTCTAGGCTAATGAGAGGGTGGGGCCCCTTGTTCAAGACCTGGAGTCAATACTTAAGGGAACTACCTCTCTTCTATCCCTAAAAGTGGGTAGGAGTGAATTCCATCTTACACCCCACGTCCCTAGCCATTTACCTAGTCTTACCCCTGAAATGGGAGGCCTATTGAGTCGGCGAACTTGAGCCACTCTCACCCATGAAAATCTAAGGATAATTTTGAATAAACAGGAGTTCATGGTTAGCTCAGGATTAAGATCGAGTTACTTAGGTCATCGAATGAAAAGAAAATCAGTCTCAACAGTAAACGACATGTAAAGTGAGAATGATTTTCTTCATGGTTCGATCTTATGCAATACTAATTGCATAGGACGCCCCTACTCACATGTCTCCACATGTACAATTTTAGTGATCACATTGTTTATATTATATACAAAACTAGGCCGCATCAACAGTGTCCCCATAATAAGGTACTCAGCCTTATTCTTATACTATAGATCATTTTGACTATATACTTGAACTTGATCAACTCTTATGTCTCTACAAATAGTTCAAGTAATCACACTATAGCCAGAGTGTTCTTAGTTTATTGGATTTAGATTAATGATCGTAGTTCACTTTATTCAATAACAATCTTTACTGAATAAACAACAATAATAACTTTATTGAAAATAGAATATGTTTTTGTTTACAAACTATGAGTTTTAGGACATAAAACCCAACAGAAAGTGCGATCTTCGTTAATATTCGCAATGTTTAAATAGGATACAAGCTATCGATTAATACCTAAAATTAAGGGAAAATATAAACTAACCAAATCTTGAGAATCAAATAAAATATACTACTAATCAAATCCTAAACGAAAAAAATATTAACTGATTATGAATATCTATGATATATTTCATAACTAATTATTGTAATACAGTCTCCAAATATTATATCTTAATACTCTCTCTCAAGTTTGAGAGTGTCTGTCAATCACACCCAACTTGTCTTACAAAAAATAAAATTGAAGTCTTCTAAAAGTTTTAGTGAAAATATATCTACCAATTGCATTTTAGTCGAAACATAACATAGTTTGATGATTCAAGCTTGTAATTTTTCTCGAACTATATGACAATCTATTTTTATGTGTTTCGTACGTTCGTGAAAAACTAGATTGGCTGCTATGTGTAATGCTGCTTGATTATCACAATACAATAATGCTGGTTTGGACAGTGAAACTTTCAAGTCTTGAAGAATGTATCTTAACCAAGTTAACTCTAAACAAGTATTTGCCATAACTCAATACTCGGCTTCTTCGATGATCTGGATACATTGGTTTGTTTTTTAGACTTCCAAGGGTTAATTGAATTTCCAAGGAAAATGTAAAACCCAGAAATTGACCGTTTGAAAGTTCGACAACCACCCCAGTCTGAATCGCAATATGCTTGTAATCTTAAGTTGTTTTTAGATGGTAGTAGAAGTCCTTGACCAGGAGTACCTTTAATGTATCTTAAAACTCGAAGAACTGTCTCTCAATGTGGTTTTTTTGGTTCATGCTTAAATTGACTAAGCATACGAACTATATATATTATGTAAGGCTTAGTAGCGGATAAATATATTAATCTGCCAATTAACCATCTGTATTTACTTCATCATTCAACTTCTCTCCTTCTGTTAAAGAAAGTTTCAGATTTTGCCCCAAAAGATTTTTTTTCGACGTGCTCCTGTAAGACCGGTGTCTTGAAAAATGTCTAGAGCATATTCCTTTGAGAGATAAAAATTTCTTTTTTAGACCTAGAAAATTCAATGCCTAGAAAATATTTCAAATTTTCTAAATCTTTGATAAGGAATTTCTCGAGTAAACTAGACTTAAGATGTTGAATATCTTTGAGATCATTGCTTGTAAAAAAAATATCATCATTATAGATAAGAGCTACAGTGAAAGAAGTACCTTTACTCTTATAAAGAGTAATCTACTTTTGATTGAGTGTAGCCTACCTTTTGTGTAGTGGTAGAGAATATGGAGAACCAATTGCGAGAAGCCATTCTAAAAAATAAAGAGATTTAATGAGCTGACATACTATATTCTCCCCCTGTCGATGAATATCTGGTGGTAAAGATATATAAACTTCCTCGTCGAGATTATCATGGAGAAAGACTTTTGAACATCCAACTGATGATTGAACCATTTTCGAGCAGCGGCAAGAGTGAGTAAGCAACGAAGTGTAGTAAGTTTTAGTGTAGAAGAAAATGTCTCTTTGTAATCAACACCTTCAACCTTAGTGTATCCCTTTGCTATCAGTCGAGCTTTATAACGTTCAGTAGAACTATAAAAGTTGTGTTTAATCTTGTACACCCAACGACAGCCAATTGCTTTATGGCTAGGTCGTAGAGGAATGAGAGACCAAGTATGATTACGTTCCAAAACTGCAATATCATCATTCATAGTCTACTGCCATAATGGGTCGCAAACTGCCTCATCATAGGTTTTACTGTCTCATCATAGGTTTTAAGTTTTGTCTAGGCTGTAATAAGAGCTAGAAAAGCGAATTGAGTAGGAGAAAAATGAGAGAATGAAAGGTAATCATGAAGGTGATACCTGGTGCCAGTGTTGGGACTTGAGCTAGAGGTTAAATGATTGGCTCAAGAAGACATCTCATTATCATTATAACAAGCTGGAGCCTATTTGGTATGAGTAGAACATCGGAGTGGAACTGATGTATTAGGTGGGATAAGATTAGAATTAGTGGGTGAATCTAGAGAAGGAATAGAAGGCGGAGGAGACGACAAAGTAGTAGGTGGAGGAGGACTAGATGAATGTTTGAGTAGGATAAACATGAAGTGGTAAAATGGGAGTTGAATGAGCTAATGTCAAAGTTTGAGAAGCTGATAAAAAGAAAAATCATTGTCACAAAATTTAACATTACGGCTAATAAAAAAAAATTAGATTGCATGTCATACAACTTGTAACCTTCGTGACCACAAGGATATCCTATGAAAACACAAGGAATTGTCTGAGGTTCAAATTTTTGCTTAGGGTGTATTATAGTTGCATAACACTTGCAACCAAAAACTTTAAGATGGTGAAATGTAGGTGGTCGGTTCTAGAGTGCTTCAAAGGGTGTCTTGTTAGATGACAATGGTAATGGTGTTTTATTTATAAGATAAACAGCAGTTAAAATGTACTCTCCTTAAAAATTAATGGAACCTGTGACTGAAAGAGAATAGAGCTAGCTACATTTAGGATATGACGATGCTTGTGTTCTATGACTTCATTTTATTGTGGAGTATAGACATAAATGCGCAGAAGGACAATACCACAAGAAGTAAAAATTGTTGCAAAGATAGGAACTCGGTCCCATTGTCTGATCTAACTATCTTGATAGTAGTATGAAATTGAGTTTGAACGAATTTAACAAAGTTCATTAACAAATGATGTACTTCTGATTTAAGTTACATAAGAAAAACCCAAGTACATCGAGTAACATCATCAACAATAGTGAAAAAATGCAAACTAGAATGACTTGGAATTTTACGGGGTCCCCAAACATCACAAGGTAACAGATCAATGGCAGAATGAGTTCTTATTGAGCTTATTGGGAAAGACAACCTGGTTTGTTTTGTTAATGGGCAAATACTATAGTCTTGAGAAAAAATAGCATTATTAAGATGCAATTGCTCATCTAGAAATTTAAAACGAGAAAAAGAAGGATGACCTAGGCGTAAATTCAACAAATCAGATGACTGAGATACTTGGTGAACTAAAGATTTGATTAGAGATGGAGAAATTTGATAGAAATCTCCGAATTGTTTACCCAAGCCAATCATCCTCCCCTTAGCCAAGTTCTGCATAACACAAGAATCAGGATAGAAGGTGACATAACATTTCAAGTCATTGGTTAGTTTGTTGATGGACATTAGGTCTTGGTTAGTTTGTTGATGGACATTAGGTTAAATTGAATGAAGGCACACATAAAACATTGTTTAATTTAAGGTGAGGATTAAAGAAAAAATTGCCCGTATGTGACACATGTACTGTCCCTTCATTAGGCAAATTTATTGTAGATATGGTGGCAGCCTTTGGTTCAGTCATAATAGAAGCTTTGAATACTATATTATCCATAGCAACACTATCGAGAGTCCATGGATTAGAACTTGCAGAGTTAATAGATAATGCCGATACTAGAAACAAACCTGCAACATTGATGTTATTGTCATTATTACCAGAAGGACGATGATTGAGTGAAGATAAGGCTTGTGCTAACTATTGTAGTTGCTCAGAAGAAAAATTTGGAATGAAATTAGGTGACTGTTCTTCTATATTCAACTGAGAAACATCGATCATATTTGCTGATGATCGATATCCAAGATTGTTGCATTGATTGACTTGCGCTGTCCTTCCATAATTATTTTTCTGTCGACATCGATCTTCTGTATGTCCCCTTCTACAAAATTTATAGTGAAACTTAAGATTTCGACACTCATCAATTGTATGACCACTTTTATTGTAGTGTTCACATGATTTGTCCTTGGTAAATTTTTAATATGTTGTTTTCTTCTGCACTACGGATGCAATCGAGAAATTCTTAGTAGGTTAAGAAGTTACCTGACGCTGCATCTCTTCTTGTACAATTAATGAATAGGTTTGCCTCACATTAGTTTATGAAGTCATCATTAATATGTTAGATCTCACCATTTTATAAGACCATTGAGCCCCATGAGTAGTTGCATCAACTTGTCTTCTTCGTGTGATCAACATGTATTTGACGTTGATTACGGGTAAATGGTGTGCGATGTTAAAATATAATCACTAGGCCAATAAAGTCAAGCCCATTGTACAAGCCCATTGTATATTTATTTTAGTAGAGATTTTAGAAAAGATACTAGATATTTTAAGAAAGAGATCTCGATATTATAGGAAAAAAATTTAGATTTGTTAGGTCTAGATTGCGTAGGGTATGGTATCAGAACGAGGTTAGTATAGGTTGTCTAATCTCTTGGAATTCTTAGTATGTTATGTGGCTGCAGCTCTATCTGATCTTCTAGATCTGAAATGACTTCTTGAGATTATTAGTGAGTGAGTTTCTTTGTGTCGTAAGTAGTCAATGACTCTGCAAATCTTGTGTCGAAAAGGTTTGTTTAGTATTACTAAGGTATTGTCAACACGATAGGTAACTTCCAAATCGTAGGAGGAACCAAGAAACTCAACAACAACTAATACAATACGTGGGCGTCATGCATGATGTCCTATTTACAAGGACAGGATCTTTTGGAGATTGTTGGCGGGAGTGAAACTATGCCGCCAGTAGAGGATTCTAACGACGCCTTGCGCAAATGGAGAATCAAAGGAGGGAAAGCAATGTTTGCCTTGAAGACCACAATCGAAGAAGAGATGTTAGAACATACTTGGGATGTCAAGACACCGAAAGAACCATGGGACACGTTTGTGATGTTGTTCTCCAAGAAGAACGATACGAGGCTACAACTTTTATAGAACGAGCTATTGTCAATTTCACAACGTGACATGACGATTGTTCAATACTTCCACAAAGTCAAGATGACCTGCTAAGAGATTACTAAACTAGAACCGAAGTCTTCAATTGGAGAAGATCGAATGGGAGGCATCACATTAAAGGGTGAAGAAGAAGCACTCTACACGAGTGAAAGTCGGGGCAATACTAAGTCATCTACCAAACGTGGATACAAGAATGGTGA
>NW_019272204.1:72377-95269 GCF_002738345.1 Cucurbita maxima
TGGAAGTCAATAGCTAGCTGATCGAAGAGGATGTCTGATGGAATATCTAGAAAATTAATCTCTAAATCGGGACAATGATGGAGATTTAAGCATTCGTGTATGTTTTTCCTATAAAGTCTGAAGTTGAGGCAATAGTATGGAACAAGAATCAAGTTGAATCGATCTCTCAATCACAAGCAATAAGGGATTAGATTTTAGGTCTCCTACTCTCAGGTTTCTTCCAAATTGGAGAGCAATTCTCCCTTATTCCCCTTTAAACTTGTTCCTATGGTTTAGAAACAAGGTTGCAAACAAGATTTATGAAGGAATCGAGCATTGAAAATGCCTAAAAACCATTCCCCCAATCCGATCTGCCATTGAATAACTTCAAAGTAAGCTTGAAAATTAAATCTAGGCGTACACACAAGTTCGTCGACCAATACA
This sequence comes from Cucurbita maxima, assembly GCF_002738345.1. Classification (NCBI taxonomy): domain Eukaryota; kingdom Viridiplantae; phylum Streptophyta; class Magnoliopsida; order Cucurbitales; family Cucurbitaceae; genus Cucurbita; species Cucurbita maxima. The sequence goes on from NW_019272204.1 coordinate 72,801, forward strand.
AATTCTAATAAGTTTTTGCACCTCCAAGAAGTATTTTCATAGAAGATCGTGAAGAAAAATAACCTCAGGAATGTGCCCGGTGGAAGAAAATCCGTTTCTTGTAGAATTTGGGGGTAAGTGTTGAATTTCTATCTGCGATCCAAAATTTCTTAGATTAAGATGATCAAGTTGAGTACCTTTGATGCAGGAATCCAGAGTTAAAACGTTGTAGAATGAGCTACCTAAGAAAAGGAAAATTCACGTTTTTAGACGAGTTGTAGACATAGGACTATTTTTCAAAATTAAAGTATCATGCAAAAAGACGTTCCTCCAAACAAATTCTTTTAGCTTGAGGAAACGATAAAGAAGAGGTTCTATGAAACAGTCGGGTCTTGAAAACTCCTAGAATCGGCTACCCAATAATGAATCACAAGAAAATAGATTTGAGACGAACTTTGGAGGCATCCATCTTAGACTACGATCCACGAGAAGGTATGAAATCAATCCCTAGCTCTTCCTTGTAACACCAACTTTATTTTCATGAAGAAATGAAGGGAAGAAACATTTTAAATCAATCCCTAGCTCTTCATTCCAGAGACCGATTCTTATGAAAAAATTTATGGTTCCAGAAATTGCACACAATAAGGAAAATGTGGAAGAAAATTTGAGGTAATTCGAATTCGAAAGCTCGAAAACAGAGGTCCCGACCATTAAGATAAGGTAAGTAGCCATCTTGGACTTTTCTTAAGAAATACTTGTAGCAATAACTTGGATTTTTGTATGAATCTGATACAAAGTATGAATTAAGGGTATATGAAAGGAAACCACAAAGAATCGTGAGTTAAGGCCCTTAACCGATCAAATTGCTCTAGGTTTAAGTAACACTAAAATAACCCCTCTAACCTTTCCTAATATAATTTCTATTAAAAAATATAAAATAATAATAAATTTAATAATATTTTTTATTGGATGTAATAAGAACCTACCATATAAATAGCATATAAGATCATGTAAGATTAAAAGCTTATTTGACATTTAAATTTATCTAAATTATGCGTTTAGTCCCCAACAAACTTTCAACTTTATCTATTTGGTCCGTAAACCTAAGTAAATGTCAAATAGGTCTCTAAATTTTCATTTTTTTAAGTTCAACATTTTACAAGCAAGAAATTGAACCATCAAACTTTGTGATCTTAATTCATACCCTATCTACTAAATTATGCTTAGGGTAGTTCATACCTTATCTACAAATGGTCAAAATGTATCTAAACAATATTTTGACCCATAACATAGTAGGACAAATTGTTTGTTTAGTAGGAGAATTTATGGGTCAAACTAAACTGAGTTTATTAGGAGTGTTGAAAATGAACTAATTTTGTAAATATTTGAATATTTGAGTTTAGTTTGTTCCCCTTTTATACTAGTAAAATTAGGTTTAATCTCAATTACTCCCATGGAAATGAAAGAAACATGTTATCGTTGTATTGAGATAGGTAACCACCATATTAACAAATGTTTTTATTTATTATTAGTAGTATTTTAGTTATTTTCAAAAAACCACCAATTGGAGCTATTGTTAACCATTTGTCATTGGTAGTAACACGTGTTCTAAAGTGTAATGCAATAGTCCATTAAATTTGAAGTTGATGAACAAGGACGTTTCAACATTTTATATTATTGTTGTAAATGAGAGCAATTATCGACATGTTTGGTAACGAGTTCTTATTGTTTATAATAAAAATATAACCATGTTTGATAACAATATTTTTTAATTAAAAAATATATTTTTGAAACATATGGGTATTATGGAAATGCCACTTGATTTTTTGTTAAGCAAAGAGGATACTATCCCATGTAGACCATTAGAATAGTCCTTGGAGTTTAAGCAACTTGGTGACTACCCTAACCCAAGAAGAGCTCAAAAATAGCACTTTATTAAGCAATTAGGTTACTATCTATGGATAAACTTTAGAATGAGCCTTTAAGCAAATTGGTTACTCTCTTATGATTAATAAGTAATTTGGATGCTTCCCTAAATTAGAATGAGTTCCTCTGGAGACCTTGACTTTTAAGTAATTAGGAGACCACCTTAATAACATGTATTAAGTAAGCTTATCACACCAAAAAAATTCCAAGGCACAAAGAATGCTAAGAACAAGGAACCAAGGTTCTAAGACTCCGAAACAAAAGAAACCCCTATTTTTCTCATGGTAAACCATGACCCAAACTACATTGCTTGAAGTGTAAGAAGTCTTCAATGCAAGTTTCAAAGTACGCCACTTCGAATATATGAAGCCTTGAGTATAAGCATTCAAACTATGTCGTTTGGAATATAGAAGGCTTGAGCATAGGTTCTAGACAGCGTCACTTGAAACATATGAAGCCTTAGACGTAGGTTTCAGATTACACCACATGGAACATAATAATCATTTGGTGTAGGTTTCAGATTGTGTCGCAAAGAATTCATTAAGCCCTTGATANTAAATTGGATGCGAATTACTGCTCTACATACAACCCTTGCATGTTTGCATGGACTCCAAAGCGAGTTCATATACGTATCATTTGACCTAGCCTTCAACTAGTGTACCCTCACGCCACAAAACAACTTGACAGAAATCATGGCATATACGTATGATGCAGGTCATAACTTTGTTCTTTCATAAGATAGCTTTCATGAATAACATATTTTGTTTAACAGTATTTCATAATCCTGATATAAACATGTTAACAGNTTGTGTCGCAAAGAATTCATTAAGCCCTTGATACATGTTTAGACTGTGTCTCTTGAAACACTTGAAGTCATGGACGTAAGAATTAAAAATTAGGATCAAATTATATTTTTCTTTAATTTTTCATAAAACATGAGATGTTGGTATTTATTTTTAGTTTCCGTGTAGAGAAATACTTTCTAACTTTTTTCTTAATTTCTCCTTTATTTTCTTTTTTGTTTTTAGTCTTTTTGAGCAAAATATGACCACTTAGGATCCATTTTCAACTTCTTTTTAGGAAAGATTCATTATCTAATTTCTTAGAACATGCAATTCACTTTGGTATTTATTTTTTCTAACCCAATTAAAGACATTTGTAACAAAATTGATGGAATTTTAATTTACCATGGTTTTGACAGTTAATCANAAAAATGATGAAAATTATTTAGAAAAAATTTATATTTTTTTAGAAAAATATAATAATAAAATATTAAGAAAATTACACATTACCAAAGTAACCCTTAAAATATGGATAATTATGAAAATGCCCTTCTTTCCACAATCACAACTTCCACTATCACCTTCTACACACAATCTANTTTTGACAGTTAATCATTCTTTGGCCTATTTGATTTACATATCAGGTGGGTATCCTCTAATCAATGGGCTCCACGTTTGGGACAAATCTTATAATAACTCTTGAAAATTCAATTTGCATACAATTGCACATATAATGAAAAGCGCCCGTGGCCTAATGGATAAGGCGTCTTACTTGTGGGTTCGAGTCCCACTGTCTTTCTTTCTTTAATGGATAAATAATTATGTTTTTTTTTTTTTTGAAAGAAGATGAGACTTCAAAGAAATAGAAAAAATAAAAAAACTAATTGTAATCTTAAAAAAATGATTCGAAGGCATTGACGACACACAAGTTACAAATTTCAGACTCGATTGTCTGTGTCAGACTCAAATCGTGACTCGTACCCTATGTGCCTGACCCAATTTGAGATTCATACCACCTTTACACATGCGACCGCCTCTGCGCGTATGTAGTCGTACATGATATTTGTGCATATGTTGGTCCATAACCAACGAGTGATACTTCTTTTTCCATTTGTTTGACCTTTATTTGTCTGTATTTTTCTCGATTTCGATATTAACCTAATTTTAATGGGAAATTATGTCCAACCAGAAGAATTTTAGAAATTTTTAGCACCTATTCTATGGAAAATCGACCTAGACATGATCACTCACATAAAGTTGTTACTACATAGATGACATGATTAATGTGTACGTAAAATATTCATATAAAATATTTCATAAAAGGTGTCATGGGCTCCCACGTTCCTAATAAAATCTTTAAAACAATAATGCGAAAAATAAATCATGTGAAGTTTAGATAAAATATTGAAAAATAAAAACATTGACGTGAACTAACCTAAGGACTACTAAATAGACATAAATTGTGTCTACCCTACCTCTAGTTCCATGGCTTTCGTCACGGCGTTGCCATCCGTACCTTTGTGCCTAACCTTTACCTGAAAAATAAAAGTATTACGTGGTTTAAGTAGTTTAAGAAATACGTAGTAAGTAACTGTACATTTGGTGTTTAGAAATACACACACATGTGACATGATAGGTTCTAATGGCATTGCCTTAGGTAGCTTTCCAGTTCCAGCAAGGTTGGATGTATAGTACTTTTCTACACACGACCGAACCACGAGCACGAGGACCCACTTGAGGGCTCATGTATTGCCTAGGCCTATCTTAATGGACTAGCACTCGCTAATGTGCTTTCAGACACCATGAAGGGAAAGGACCTGCGTAACATTGGGACGAACATAATTGTCGTAAGTCGTAAAGTACACATTTGTATTAATCATAATAGAAAAGTATCACGATGCATATGACACACAAAAATTCATGAGGTCCCCATGCCTTAAAATAACGACATAAATTTATAATGCAAGTCAAACCTCCAATTCCATTTATAACGTAATTATGCAGACATAATTCTTATCAAATCATTCACATACACGTCCTAACACATCATAGATTATCATCATAATAACATATTATTATACATAGTATAGTCACACTATAGTCTAGCTTATAAACATGGCATAACACGACATTGGATAGCATAACAATCATAATTATGACATGCTCAAGGGAAACACGTATGCGTTAAAATACGCAATATAATTCATCCAACCAAGCAAATAATAGAGTCACTTACTTGATAGGTTTAGCAAGGGTTGTTAGTTTATCTTTGGAGCTAGTCTAATTTGGTGGTGGCTTAATGAGACATTTTGGGATTAATAAAACATATAATATGTTGCATGAACACTTATTTTGATCGAAGATGAAGCACGATGTTCACAAGTTTTGTAGTCAAGAATAATGTTAAGGGATTATGCAAAGCATGTTCCTGGCTTATTCTTTACGGAAGTAGTANAATTTGGTGGTGGCTTAATGAGACATTTTGGGATTAATAAAACTTATAATATGTTGCATGAACACTTATTTTGATCGAAGATGAAGCACGATGTTCACAAGTTTTGTAGTCAAGAATAATGTTAAGGGATTATGCAAAGCATGTTCCTGGCTTATTCTTTACGGAAGTAGTTGTAGTCAAGAATAATGTTAAGGGATTATGCAAAGCATGTTCCTGGCTTATTCTTTACGGAAGTAGTAAGATTACATGGAAACCCAAGAATAATTGTTAGAGATACGGATGTTAAACTTTTAAGTCACTTTTGGAATGTATTGTAGGGTAAGTTGGGTACTAAGTTGTTGTTTTCAACTACATGTCATCCTCAGATAGATAAATGTATTGTAGGGTAAGTTGGGTACTAAGTTGTTGTTTTCAACTACATGTCATCCTCAGATAGATAGGATAGTTATTATTTCTAAGAATATTAAGTTTTGAGACGAAAGTTTTCATTTGCAGAGAGAGCAATTCATAGTACCACTCATTGTTCTCCTTTTGAAGTTGTTTATGAATTTATTCCACTTACGCTTCTTGATTTGTTTTCTATTCTTTCTAATATATTTTTTTTGTGAGTGAAGCAGTACAAGTAAGACAAATTTGATCAAAGTATTGCACAAAGAGGTGAAGGGTTGCTTCAGGAATTAACAAAGAATGAAAGAAAATTATTTTTCAACGATGACCGGCTTTGGATACATTTTCACAAAGAGCGATTCACATCTCAAAGAAAGACCAAGTTACATCAAAGGGGATGACCCTTGTCAAGTTCTTGTTCTTAAAAGAATTAATAAAAATGCCTATAAAATTGATCTTCTCGGAGAAATTTCAGTATGTTCTATTTACAATGTTAATGACTTGACTCCTTTTGATGTAGGTGATAATTTTCGTGATTCGAGGACGAATCCTTTTGAAGAGAGGGAAGATGAACACGGAGCATTATATACTTTCAAATATATGTATATTCTATGTATATCGAACATTATATACTTTTGTTTTCAAATATCCTAAATGCATGTATAAATCATATTCAATAAAACTATATTATTAAAATTTAAAAAGAAACTCATTCATGTTATAATATATGTATTTAAAAATAGTATAGAGTGAATGAATAGTTTAAAAATAGTATAAGATATTGAGGTATGAGAAATTTAAAATATATATAATATATATAAAAAAGAAACTAAAATTAGTAATGTAATAAAAAATGAATCCAATTGGAGTCAAACTTACACATGCTGATTCGCCCAAATCCAAGCTCAGACGACTGGACTCATGAGATTTCGGTTCTATCAACCCATGCACCAAGGAGAACTGGAATGTTGTACAAGATTTAGAAGCCGTAAGTAATTTTAGCATTAATCTCGCAAGTTTTAAAAATATCTAAAACAAAACTTTTCTTTAGGTAATTTTTAAAATTTCTAGTTTAAAGTACATAAACATATTTTTAAAATTTTTACCAATAAATCTATATAATGGCTATAATAATATTTTGGGATAATATTTTGGTTATAATGTATTTAAATAAAATATAATTTTAGTAGTGACATAATATTCGATGCCATAAACTTTATTTTAAAATATTTAACGATCTTTTATCATTATTTTCTTAATTTCTTTTTCATTTAAAAAAGTGAACCTGATTCTAAATAATGAATGGTCAAGCTTTAAACTTTACTTAAAAGGAATTAATAAAATAAAAAACCAGTTAAGAAAATTAAGAAAGTTTAGGTGACCATCCACCTTGTTATGGAATATATGTTGTAATAACAAAAATATACACAACACTGTGTTTAAATATAACCACGTACCACTCATTTTGGCTATATTTATGTATATATAAGAGATAGAATCCAATTAAGTTTGTAAAAAAGTGTGAACAATCTTGGAGAAGAAAATGAAGTCTGTAAGCATATTCTGTTTAATCGTGTTGTTTACCTTGGCATCGAACAATACAATGAAGTTTTGTTTTGCAGAATCTAAGTTACAATTATCGTTCTCTCGATGGAAAGTGACTATTTTAAATGGGATGACTGCTTTAACTTTAATTGTTCATTGCAAGTCAGCAAATGACGATCTGGGAGAGCACGTACTCCGCACTGGAGATAATTACAACTGGAGTTTTAAAGAAAATTTTTGGACTTCTATGTTGTTTTCGTGCCATTTTAGTAGCAAATATGGACAAGTTAATGGAGATGTTTTTTGGCCGGTAAAAGGGTATTGGTTTAATGATCAATGTGATGATAATAATTGCATTTAGGTCGGTCGAGAGGAAGGTATTTACTTGTATTTTGGATCTCTCAATATATTCAAGTTAATGTATCATTGGAAATGATCCACTTTAACTTTCATTCAATTTCAATAAATAATTTTATGAATAAAAATGTTAGTTATCTTTTTTTGAGGTTAAAAGGTTCCATTCTAATGAAATTTGATTTTCAAAATTTTAAAACTTATATCATATCTTCAAACTAATTAGTTTGGATAGGATATATAATTTATATATAAAGGATATATAAAGTAGGAAGTTCTATTTAGGAACTTTGAGTGATTGAATAAGGAAAGAGAAGACGACTACTTTAGGTTTGAGTTGCGAGAGAAAAGTTCCAAAATTCTCAAAACTCTAGCTTGGCCACAAATCAAATACAGGAAGTCACTCGAAATTTTCTATTTAATTTCGCTGATGTATACGAACCATAAACATTGAATATGTAGAAGACTTCATTTAAATTCCATCAAACATCATGAGTGGACTTGTTGCGATATGGAGAGATCTGCTACTAAAGTTGTTGGGATAGAGAGAGATCTGAGAGATATATTTGAAAGATAGGATAGAGATATATATGGGAGATAATTGGTAAAGATTGGATAGAGGTATATTGGTTAGATTATATGTTTGTTAAATCTTTGGAAGCCATATTTAGTAAATTGAAACCACTCACGTAAACTCTTTTCATTCTATGTACTCTCTATTGTTGTACAAGTCATAAATAATAAAATTTTAGCCAATATTCATCTTTGTATCTTCTCTCTCCGGTTCTTTGTGTTCATATTGATGAGTGTGTGCGAGCGATCCTAACAATTGGTATCAGAGCTAACAATTGGTATCAGAGCTAACAACTGGTATCGATTCTAATAGGACTTACTTGTTTCGAAAACATCTTTAAAACGACACAAGAAAAGACTAAATAAAATAAATAAACGTTCAAGTTAAAAACATCTTATTCTAGCCTAAGTCTAAAAAAAATAAATACCACTATCCTATGCATGTGTCATGGTCTCGAGTTGCGATGCCGTCGTCAGCTATACAGGAATACCTTGCCTTAACCTGGAAAATGTAGTAGCACATGACTTGAGTATTCTTGAGTATTTAAAAAAATACTTAGTAAGTGACCCCACTATTGGGGTTAAATGCAAGAACATACGAATGCAATGATGGAACCTATCCTTTAAATCTATTTACATACAGTACTGTCCTAACGGGTAATTTGGACGTGTACCATATACTCACACAGCCTGTAAGCTGACTAGTCAATTCGCACACTGCTAGGCAACTTTCCTTGTCGGGCGAGCATACTCTAGGAGTTCCTTAGGCCGGATACTCGTTAGAACTAGTAACCGTCACGGCAGCGCTATGCAAAACATAACGATCGTTGTCCTGTCATTAGATGTATGTGTCTGTACCCTCTGATGGAATAGGGGTATCCCCAAATGCATGAGCACACATAATTGTGGGTCCATACTCGCACGTATGGGGCGATGTTTATAGTATATGGTACACATCCAAGCAACCCGTTAGGATAGTACTATAGGAAAATAGACTGTAATGATAGGTCTCATGATTGCATTCACATGTTCTTGCATCATAACATTGATAGGGGGTCGTTTACTGAGTATTCTTAAAACACTCAAGCCTCGTGCTACTATATTTTTCACATAATGGCAAGGTGCCCCTGTAAGACTAACGGAGGCTTCACAACCACGAGTTCGTGACACATGCATAGGATACTTTCGCATAATAATTTAATAGTATAGGTAAGTATATGTTGAGTAGTATTTTCATCTGACAATATTATAGATTAGTATAGGCTAAATTGTATTTGCATTTGACAATAGTATAGATCAGTCTGGTCTGAGTTGTATTTGCATTTATAGTTCATTGGATGTTGATAATTTGGTTGGGTTTCTAGTTTCTAATTGTATCGTCCCATGTGCAAACTGTCTCCACAGACAAACATGAGTCCTTCCACCATGTCTTTTCCTTACTTACATGTTTGCTACAAAAATTCTCAAGAGGTCTTAAAAGGAAAGTGCATCTCGTTGATATGGGTAGTAAGTTTCAATTCTTTTTAAGCATTTCTTAATCATCTATACTCTGGGTCGCTTTATCAGATATAATCTTGGTTCATTCATGTACTCTCTTTTACTTGGGTATCACTCTACTCAAAACCCTTTCACAATTAAGTAATATTTTAGGTTTTAACATTTTAAGGGTAACAAATTAGGACGAAAAGAAAATATGTATAATAATTGGAAATGTCAAGGTTAATAACATAAAACGGATATATGCAAGGGACTCAGGTCAAAACCAACTGTCATAACATTCCTTTATTTCAAAAATAACTTTAAAGATTATTTGTTATGCTCGTGAAGAAAAAAATAAAACATGTACAAGGGAAATGATCTTTACAAGACTATGAAACGAAAGAAAGTATATGGGAACAGAGGGAAGAATTTAGGAGACGTACCCCAGTAATTCCAATATTAAGACACTTTCGAGGATGACAGTTTCCTCTTGACGTGTATGATGTATGAACGAAAAATAAAAAACTAAATAAAAGAAGCGGAACTTTGTGCCACGTTGCTAAAGCTGAGAAGTGGCGGGTTGGCCTCCACTATAAAAAAAGGAGGTCCCCCACTTCATTTTATCATCCTAAATGAACGGTTCGAGCCAGTCAGAGAATACACTTTCTAGCGGCTCAAGGCCAAAATTTTGGTTGATTCGCTCAGACTCTTTCCTCCTGGTTTCAATTTTTAGAAAGCGTTCAAAGTTAGTATGCATGACTACCTTCAGGCTAGTTAAATTTTTTGAATCGAGTTTAAGTTATTTATGCATGATTAGGCCTAATTTAAACGATTAGGAGTCAGTTTCTATGCAGTATTGTGCTTAGTTTAAATTATTGGGAGTAAGTTTTTATGCATAATTATACTTAAGTTAAATTTTTGTGATCCAATTTAAATTATTTATGCGTAATTAGCCATAAATAGTTTAAATCATTAGGAGTAAATTTTTATGCATAATTAGATTTAGCTAGTTTGTGCGTTGTGAAACATTATGTTGAAAGCATGAAAATGTGACGTCATGTCTTGTGAATTGCACGTATAGAATGATACGAATGACATGAAGAACGATAAATAACATGAAATATAATCCCGATACAAGCATGAACGATATGATAACTGATATGAGAAATGGTATGATATCAATGAAATGACAGCGGGGAATATATTTAATAATGTTGAAAATGGAAAAATATTGGGACCTTATGTATTCATGTGCGCTCATGCATTCGGGGATACCCGTATTCCTTCACGATGGTATGGGTGCGTACACCACAAGGCAGGATAACTTCCATCGCGTTTTAAGTAATGCTGCCGTGACGGCTACTGTTTCTAGTGGGTATCCAGCAGGATAACTTCCATCGCGTTTTAAGTAATGCTGCCGTGACGGCTACTGTTTCTAGTGGGTATCCAGCATAGGGAGCTACCAGAGCATGCTCGCCAGCCAAGGAAGGGGCCAGGGGGTGTGCGAACCGACTCGTGGGTCCATACTCGCACGTATGGGCCATGTGTATAGTATATGGTACACATCCAAGCTACCCGTTAGGATAGTACCATTGGAAAATAGACTGTAATGCTAGGTCTCATGATTGCATTCGCATGTTCTTGCATCATAACCTCGATAGGGGGTCGTTTACTGATGTATTCTTAAAACACTCAAGCCTCGTGCTACTATATTTTTCACATAATGGCAAGGCGCCCCTATAAGACTGACGGAGGCTTCGCAGCCACGAGTTCGCGACACATGCATAGGATGCTTTCGCATAATAATTTAATAGTATATGTTGAGTACTATTTTTATTTGACAATATTCTAGATTAGTATAGGCTAAATTGTATTTGCAGTTGACAATAGTATAGATCAGTGTGGTCAGAGTTGTATTTGCATTTAATAAACTATAGGTTGATATGTATTTATATTTAATAAAGTTTAGGTCGAGTTGTATTTGCATTTAATAAAGTATATGTTAGTATAGGTTCAGTTGTATCTATAATTATTAGGTCATTGGTTAGTATAGGGCATTTAATTCAATAATGTTTTTCATTTTTTCTTCGTAATTGTTAATTACCGAGGTAATAAATGAGGTACGAAGTTAATGTGGAATTTATAATAAGGGTTCATTAAAGTAATTGCGTATTAAATATCGGGTTAAATCTGAAGTAATGGTGTTACGTTAAATAGAAAAGTTTAGGGTGGAAGTCTCTCCTTAAAGATGCGATTTAAAACTGTGAAGCAAACGATATTGCATAATGTGCCAAAGTGGACAAAGCGTACAATATCGACTAGCGAAGAATTTGGATGTTTGAACATCCGACCACGCCCTGTAAATTTTGATTTTGTTTCGTCACGCTCATTCCTGTTAATCATATCTATTTTTTTTTTTCTAGTTTAGAGGTTATAAAAAATTGATAAACCTCGTTAAAACAACCATTTATAACTCTTCCTTAAATCTCCCCTCTAGAACCGTAATTGAGAAAATATAGAAAATGCAACTGTCATGTTTAACACAAGTTTGTTTTTTTCATGTCCACCAGAAATAGCAAATGAAAAAGAATTGGTATTCACAACTATGCAACAAATATGGATATCCAACCTCAAAATATTCATAGGAATTAATTTTTAGAGTGGATATCAACCTTAAATCAGCTTCTCATGCGGCTTTAACAGCTTGTTCAAACAGATATTTATTTTTATTTTGCTATATAATGAACCGAAATCCCAATGATTAAACATCAACAAAACAAATTTGAATATTTTAAAAAAATGAAGTCTCTAACAAGCTTGGGTGTTATCTTATTGTTTGCTTTGGAATCAAGCATTATTATCAACACATGTTTTGCAGGTTCCAACGGACAAGCTGCAGTGGAAAATTGGCAATTACCAGAAGGCAAGTGGCAAGTGACTATTTACAATTATCAAACAAACTCAGTTTTAAATGCTCATTGCAAGTCAAAAGACGACGATTTGAACGAACAGGTTTTGGACAAGCGAGCCCAATTCCACTGGAGATTCGAAATGAACTTTTGGCATACGACTTTGTATTGGTGCAATTTTAACAGTTCGAATGGACATGCTTCGTTTCAGGTATTTTGGCCAGAGAACTCGCATTGGCTTTCTGAACGATGCAACGTTAAAAACTGCATTTGGGCAGCATTTGATGATGGATTTTACTTAAAAAATCTTCATTCGGGGAAGTTTGAATTGATACACCCTTGGGAAAAATGAAGTAAAATCTCCCTCACTCATTTTCGTCCCACAAAACCTACTTTTTTTTTTTTTTCTCTCTTCTTTTATGCTTGCTTGCTTTCACATGTAATAATTCTAGGGAGAGTTGTGGGGTTTCTTTTATGTTGCATATTTAAGTCTAATAAAAGGGGAGGAATCGTTTGGGAATTTATAGTTCTTTGGATGTTGATAATTTGGTTGGGTTTCTAGTTTCTACTAGTAACGACCCATGTGCAAGCTTTCAAACTCTGGATTTGGCCGTTAATGTCCCTAATATTCCCCTGACAGTATTGTAAGGTTATTTACTTCTTGCTTCTAAGAGTGAAAACTATCTCCACACACAAACATGAGTCCTTCTAGCATGTTTTTTCCCTACTTACATGTTTTCTACGAAAATTCTCAAGAGGTCTTCCAACATAAAATTGCTCAAAGAAAAGCATATTTAATCTCGAAGTTCTTATGATTAAGCCAACAAAAAGGAAAGTGCATCTCGTTGATATAGGTAGTAAGTTTCAATTCTTTTTAAGCATTTCTTAGTCATCTATACTATGGGTCTCTTTATCGGATATAATCTTGGTTCATTCATGTACTCTCTTTTACTTGGGTATCACTCTACTCAAAACCCTTTCACAATTAAGTAATATTTTAGGTTTTAACATTTTAAGGGTAACAAATTAGGACGAAAAGAAAATATGTATAATAATTGGAAATGTCAAGGTTAATAACATAAAACGGATATATGCAAGGGACTCAGGTCAAAACCAACTGTCATAACATTTCTTTATTTAAAAAATAACTTTAAAGATTATTTGTTATGCTCGTGAAGAAAAAAATAAAACATGTACAAGGGAAATGATCTTTACAAGACTATGAAACGAAAGAAAGTATATGGGAACAGAGGGAAGAATTTAGGAGACGTACCCCAGTAATTCCAATATTAAGACACTTTCGAGGATGACAGTTTCCTCTTGACGTGTATGATGTATGAACGAAAAATAAAAAACTAAATAAAAGAAGCGGAACTTTGTGCCACGTTGCTAAAGCTGAGAAGTGGCGGGTTGGCCTCCACTATAAAAAAAGGAGGTCCCCCACTTCATTTTATCATCCTAAATGAACGGTTCGAGCCAGTCAGAGAATACACTTTCTAACGGCTCAAGGCCAAAATTTTGGTTGATTCGCTCAGACTCTTTCCTCCTGGTTTCAATTTTTAGAAAGCGTTCAAAGTTAGTATGCATGACGACCTTCAGGCTAGTTAAATTTTTTGAATCGAGTTTAAGTTATTTATGCATGATTAGGCCTAATTTAAACGATTAGGAGTCAGTTTCTATGCAGTATTGGGCTTAGTTTAAATTATTGGGACTAAGTTTCTATGCTTAGTTTAAATTATTGGGAGTAAGTTTTTATGCATAATTATACTTAAGTTAAATTTTTGTGATCCAATTTAAATTATTTATGCGTAATTAGCCATAAATAGTTTAAATCATTAGGAGTAAATTTTTATGCATAATTAGATTTAGCTAGTTTGTGCGTTGTGAAACGTTATGTTGAAAGCATGAAAATGTGACGTCATGTCTTGTGAATTGCACGTATAGAATGATACGAATGACATGAAGAACGATAAATAACATGAAATATAATCCCGATACAAGCATGAACGATATGATAACTGATATGAGAAATGGTATGATATCAATGAAATGACAGCGGGGAATATATTTAATAATGTTGAAAATGGAAAAATATTGGGACCTTATGTATTCATGTGCGCTCATGCATTCGGGGATACCCGTATTCCTTCACGATGGTATGGGTGCGTACACCACAAGGCAGGATAACTTCCATCGCGTTTTAAGTAATGCTGCCGTGACGGCTACTGTTTCTAGTGGGTATCCAGCATAGGGAGCTACCAGAGCATGCTCGCCAGCCAAGGAAAGGGGCCAGGGGGTGTGCGAACCGACTCGTGGGTCCATACTCGCACGTATGGGCCATGTGTATAGTATATGGTACACATCCAAGCTACCCGTTAGGATAGTACCATTGGAAAATAGACTGTAATGCTAGGTCTCGTGATTGCATTCGCATGTTCTTGCATCATAACCTCGATAGGGGGTCGTTTACTGATGTATTCTTAAAACACTCAAGCCTCGTGCTACTATATTTTTCACATAATGGCAAGGCGCCCCTATAAGACTGACGGAGGCTTCGCAACCACGAGTTCGCGACACATGCATAGGATGCTTTCGCATAATAATTTAATAGTATATGTTGAGTACTATTTTTATTTGACAATATTATAGATTAGTATAGGCTAAATTGTATTTGCAGTTGACAATAGTATAGATCAGTGTGGTCAGAGTTGTGTTTGCATTTAATAAACTATAGGTTGATATGTATTTATATTTAATAAAGTTTAGGTCGAGTTGTATTTGCATTTAATAAAGTATATGTTAGTATAGGTTCAGTTGTATCTATAATTATTAGGTCATTGGTTAGTATAGGGCATTTAATTCAATAATGTTTTTCATTTTTTCTTCGTAATTGTTAATTACCGAGGTAATAAATGAGGTACGAAGTTAATGTGGAATTTATAATAAGGGTTCATTAAAGTAATTGCGCATTAAATATCGGGTTAAATCTGAAGTAATGGTGTTACGTTAAATAGAAAAGTTTAGGGTGGAAGTCTCTCCTTAAAGATGCGATTTAAAACTGTGAAGCAAACGATATTGCATAACGTGCCAAAGTGGACAAAGCGTACAATATCGACTAGCGAAGAATTTGGATGTTTGAACATTCGACCACGCCCTCTAAATTTTGATTTTGTTTCGTCACGCTCATTCCTGTTAATCATATCTATTTTTTTTTTCCTGGTTTAGAGGTTATAAAAAATTGATAAACCTCGTTAAAACAACCATTTATAACTCTTCCTTAAATCTCCCCTCTAGAACCGTAATTGAGAAAATATAGAAAATGCAACTGTCATGTTTAACACAAGTTTGTTTTTTTCATGTCCACCAGAAATAGCAAATGAAAAAGAATTGGTATTCACAACTATGCAACAAATATGGATATCCAACCTCAAAACATTCATAGGAATTAATTTTTAGAGTGGATATCAACCTTAAATCAGCTTCTCATGCGGCTTTAACAGCTTGTTCAAACAGATATTTATTTTTATTTTGCTATATAATGAACCGAAATCCCAATGATTAAACATCAACAAAACAAATTTGAATATTTTAAAAAAATGAAGTCTCTAACAAGCTTGGGTGTTATCTTATTGTTTGCTTTGGAATCAAGCATTATTATCAACACATGTTTTGCAGGTTCCAACGGACAAGCTGCAGTGGAAAATTGGCAATTACCAGAAGGCAAGTGGCAAGTGACTATTTACAATTATCAAACAAACTCAGTTTTAAATGCTCATTGCAAGTCAAAAGACGACGATTTGAACGAACAGGTTTTGGACAAGCGAGCCCAATTCCACTGGAGATTCGAAATGAACTTTTGGCATACGACTTTGTATTGGTGCAATTTTAACAGTTCGAATGGACATGCTTCGTTTCAGGTATTTTGGCCAGAGAACTCGCATTGGCTTTCTGAACGATGCAACGTTAAAAACTGCATTTGGGCAGCATTTGATGATGGATTTTACTTAAAAAATCTTCATTCGGGGAAGTTTGAATTGATACACCCTTGGGAAAAATGAAGTAAAATCTCCCTCACTCATTTTCGTCCCACAAAACCTACTTTTTTTTTTTTTTTCTCTCTCTCTTCTTTTATGCTTGCTTGCTTTCACATGTAATAATTCTAGGGAGAGTTGTGGGGTTTCTTTTATGTTGCATATTTAAGTCTAATAAAAGGGGAGGAATCGTTTGAGAATTTATAGTTCTTTGGATGTTGATAATTTGGTTGGGTTTCTAGTTTCTACTAGTAACGACCCATGTGCAAGCTTTCAAACTCTGGATTTGGCCGTTAATGTCCCTAATATTCCCCTGACAGTATTGTAAGGTTATTTACTTCTTGCTTCGAAAACTATCTCCACACACAAACATGAGTCCTTCTAGCATGTTTTTTCCTTACTTACATGTTTTCTACGAAAATTCTCAAGAGGTCTTCCAACATAAAATTGCTCAAAGAAAAGCATATTTAATCTCGAAGTTCTTATGATTAAGCCAACAACAAGGAAAGTGCATCTCGTTGATATAGGTAGTAAGTTTCAATTCTTTTTAAGCATTTCTTAGTCATCTATACTATGGGTCTCTTTATCGGATATAATCTTGGTTCATTCATGTACTCTCTTTTACTTGGGTATCACTCTACTCAAAACCCTTTCACAATTAAGTAATATTTTAGGTTTTAACATTTTAAGGGTAACAAATTAGGACGAAAAGAAAATATGTATAATAATTGGAAATGTCAAGGTTAATAACATAAAACGGATATATGCAAGGGACTCAGGTCAAAACCAACTGTCATAACATTTCTTTATTTAAAAAATAACTTTAAAGATTATTTGTTATGCTCGTGAAGAAAAAAATAAAACATGTACAAGGGAAATGATCTTTACAAGACTATGAAACGAAAGAAAGTATATGGGAACAGAGGGAAGAATTTAGGAGACGTACCCCAGTAATTCCAATATTAAGACACTTTCGAGGATGACAGTTTCCTCTTGACGTGTATGATGTATGAACGAAAAATAAAAAACTAAATAAAAGAAGCGGAACTTTGTGCCACGTTGCTAAAGCTGAGAAGTGGCGGGTTGGCCTCCACTATAAAAAAAGGAGGTCCCCCACTTCATTTTATCATCCTAAATGAACGGTTCGAGCCAGTCAGAGAATACACTTTCTAACGGCTCAAGGCCAAAATTTTGGTTGATTCGCTCAGACTCTTTCCTCCTGGTTTCAATTTTTAGAAAGCGTTCAAAGTTAGTATGCATGACTACCTTCAGGCTAGTTAAATTTTTTGAATCGAGTTTAAGTTATTTATGCATGATTAGGCCTAATTTAAACGATTAGGAGTCAGTTTCTATGCAGTATTGGGCTTAGTTTAAATTATTGGGACTAAGTTTCTATGCTTAGTTTAAATTATTGGGAGTAAGTTTTTATGCATAATTATACTTAAGTTAAATTTTTGTGATCCAATTTAAATTATTTATGCGTAATTAGCCATAAATAGTTTAAATCATTAGGAGTAAATTTTTATGCATAATTAGATTTAGCTAGTTTGTGCGTTGTGAAACGTTATGTTGAAAGCATGAAAATGTGACGTCATGTCTTGTGAATTGCACGTATAGAATGATACGAATGACATGAAGAACGATAAATAACATGAAATATAATCCCGATACAAGCATGAACGATATGATAACTGATATGAGAAATGGTATGATATCAATGAAATGACAGCGGGGAATATATTTAATAATGTTGAAAATGGAAAAATATTGGGACCTTATGTATTCATGTGCGCTCATGCATTCGGGGATACCCGTATTCCTTCACGATGGTATGGGTGCGTACACCACAAGGCAGGATAACTTCCATCGCGTTTTAAGTAATGCTGCCGTGACGGCTACTGTTTCTAGTGGGTATCCAGCATAGGGAGCTACCAGAGCATGCTCGCCAGCCAAGGAAAGGGGCCAGGGGGTGTGCGAACCGACTCGTGGGTCCATACTCGCACGTATGGGCCATGTGTATAGTATATGGTACACATCCAAGCTACCCGTTAGGATAGTACCATTGGAAAATAGACTGTAATGCTAGGTCTCGTGATTGCATTCGCATGTTCTTGCATCATAACCTCGATAGGGGGTCGTTTACTGATGTATTCTTAAAACACTCAAGCCTCGTGCTACTATATTTTTCACATAATGGCAAGGCGCCCCTATAAGACTGACGGAGGCTTCGCAACCACGAGTTCGCGACACATGCATAGGATGCTTTCGCATAATAATTTAATAGTATATGTTGAGTACTATTTTTATTTGACAATATTATAGATTAGTATAGGCTAAATTGTATTTGCAGTTGACAATAGTATAGATCAGTGTGGTCAGAGTTGTGTTTGCATTTAATAAACTATAGGTTGATATGTATTTATATTTAATAAAGTTTAGGTCGAGTTGTATTTGCATTTAATAAAGTATATGTTAGTATAGGTTCAGTTGTATCTATAATTATTAGGTCATTGGTTAGTATAGGGCATTTAATTCAATAATGTTTTTCATTTTTTCTTCGTAATTGTTAATTACCGAGGTAATAAATGAGGTACGAAGTTAATGTGGAATTTATAATAAGGGTTCATTAAAGTAATTGCGCATTAAATATCGGGTTAAATCTGAAGTAATGGTGTTACGTTAAATAGAAAAGTTTAGGGTGGAAGTCTCTCCTTAAAGATGCGATTTAAAACTGTGAAGCAAACGATATTGCATAACGTGCCAAAGTGGACAAAGCGTACAATATCGACTAGCGAAGAATTTGGATGTTTGAACATTCGACCACGCCCTCTAAATTTTGATTTTGTTTCGTCACGCTCATTCCTGTTAATCATATCTATTTTTTTTTTCCTGGTTTAGAGGTTATAAAAAATTGATAAACCTCGTTAAAACAACCATTTATAACTCTTCCTTAAATCTCCCCTCTAGAACCGTAATTGAAAAATATAGAAAATGCAATTGTCATGTTTAACACAAGTTTGTTTTTTTTCATGTCCACCAGAAATAGCAAATGAAAAAGAATTGGTATTCACAACTATGCAACAAATATGGATATCCAACCTCAAAACATTCATAGGAATTAATTTTTAGAGTGGATATCAACCTTAAATCAGCTTCTCATGCGGCTTTAACAGCTTGTTCAAACAGATATTTATTTTTATTTTGCTATATAATGAACCGAAATCCCAATGATTAAACATCAACAAAACAAATTTGAATATTTTAAAAAAATGAAGTCTCTAACAAGCTTGGGTGTTATCTTATTGTTTGCTTTGGAATCAAGCATTATTATCAACACATGTTTTGCAGGTTCCAACGGACAAGCTGCAGTGGAAAATTGGCAATTACCAGAAGGCAAGTGGCAAGTGACTATTTACAATTATCAAACAAACTCAGTTTTAAATGCTCATTGCAAGTCAAAAGACGACGATTTGAACGAACAGGTTTTGGACAAGCGAGCCCAATTCCACTGGAGATTCGAAATGAACTTTTGGCATACGACTTTGTATTGGTGCAATTTTAACAGTTCGAATGGACATGCTTCGTTTCAGGTATTTTGGCCAGAGAACTCGCATTGGCTTTCTGAACGATGCAACGTTAAAAACTGCATTTGGGCAGCATTTGATGATGGATTTTACTTAAAAAATCTTCATTCGGGGAAGTTTGAATTGATACACCCTTGGGAAAAATGAAGTAAAATCTCCCTCACTCATTTTCGTCCCACAAAACCTACTTTTTTTTTTTTTTCTCTCTCTCTTCTTTTATGCTTGCTTGCTTTCACATGTAATAATTCTAGGGAGAGTTGTGGGGTTTCTTTTATGTTGCATATTTAAGTCTAATAAAAGGGGAGGAATCGTTTGGGAATTTATAGTTCTTTGGATGTTGATAATTTGGTTGGGTTTCTAGTTTCTTTTAGTAACGACCCATGTGCAAGCTTTCAAACTCTGGATTTGGCCGTTAATGTCCCTAATATTCCCCTGACAGTATTGTAAGGTTATTTAGTTCTTGCTTCTAAGAGTGAAAACTATCTCCACACACAAANTCGTTAAAACAACCATTTATAACTCTTCCTTAAATCTCCCCTCTAGAACCGTAATTGAGAAAATATAAAAAATGCAACTGTCATGTTTAACACAAGTTTGTTTTTTTCATGTCCACCAGAAATAACAAATGAAAAAGAATTGGTATTCACAACTATGCAACAAATATGGATATCCAACCTCAAAACATTCATAGGAATTAATTTGTAGAGTGGATATCAACCTTAAATCAGCTTCTCATGCGGCTTTAACAGCTTGTTCAAACAGATATTTATTTTTATTTTGCTATATAATGAACCGAAATCCCAATGATTAAACATCAACAAAACAAATTTGAATATTTTAAAAAAATGAAGTCTCTAACAAGCTTGGGTGTTATCTTATTGTTTGCTTTGGGGTCAAGCATTATTATCAACACATGTTTTGCAGGTTCCAACGGACAAGCTGCAGTGGAAAATTGGCAATTACCAGAAGGCAAGTGGCAAGTGACTATTTACAATTATCAAACAAACTCAGTTTTAAATGCTCATTGCAAGTCAAAAGACGACGATTTGAACGAACAGGTTTTGGACAAGCGAGCCCAATTCCACTGGAGATTCGAAATGAACTTTTGGCATACGACTTTGTATTGGTGCAATTTTAACAGTTCGAATGGACATGCTTCGTTTCAGGTATTTTGGCCAGAGAACTCTCATTGGCTTTCTGAACGATGCAACGTTAAAACCTGCATTTGGGCAGCATTTGATGATGGATTTTAATTAAAAAATCTTCATTCGGGGAAGTTTGAATTGATACACCCTTGGGAAAAATGAAGTAAAATCTCCCTCACTCATTTTCGTCCCACAAAACCTACTTTTTTTTTTTTTTTTTCTCTCTCTCTTCTTTTATGCTTGCTTGCTTTCACATGTAATAATTCTAGGGAGAGTTGTGGGGTTTCTTTTATGTTGCATATTTAAGTCTAATAAAAGGGGAGGAATCGTTTGGGAATTTATAGTTCTTTGGATGTTGATAATTTGGTTGGGTTTCTAGTTTCTTTTAGTAACGACCCATGTGCAAGCTTTCAAACTCTGGATTTGGCCGTTAATGTCCCTAATATTCCCCTGACAGTATTGTAAGGTTATTTAGTTCTTGCTTCTAAGAGTGAAAACTATCTCCACACACAAACATGAGTCCTTCTAGCATGTTTTTTCCTTACTTGCATGTTTTCTACGAAAATTCTCAAGAGGTCTTCCAACATAAAATTGCTCAAAGAAAAGCATATTTAATCTCGAAGTTCTTATGATTAAGCCAACAAAAAGGAAAGTGCATCTCGTTGATATAGGTAGTAAGTTTCAATTCTTTTTAAGCATTTCTTAGTCATCTATACTATGGGTCTCTTTATCGGATATAATCTTGGTTCATTCATGTACTCTCTTTTACTTGGGTATCACTCTACTCAAAACCCTTTCACAATTAAGTAATATTTTAGGTTTTAACATTTTAAGGGTAACAAATTAGGACGAAAAGAAAATATGTATAATAATTGGAAATGTCAAGGTTAATAACATAAAACGGATATATGCAAGGGACTCAGGTCAAAACCAACTGTCATAACATTTCTTTATTTAAAAAATAACTTTAAAGATTATTTGTTATGCTCGTGAAGAAAAAAATAAAACATGTACAAGGGAAATGATATTTACAAGACTATGAAACGAAAGAAAGTATATGGGAACAGAGGGAAGAATTTAGGAGACGTACCCCAGTAATTCCAATATTAAGACACTTTCGAGGATGACAGTTTCCTCTTGACGTGTATGATGTATNATCTCCCTCACTCATTTTCGTCCCACAAAACCTACTTTTTTTTTTTTTTTTTCTCTCTCTCTTCTTTTATGCTTGCTTGCTTTCACATGTAATAATTCTAGGGAGAGTTGTGGGGTTTCTTTTATGTTGCATATTTAAGTCTAATAAAAGGGGAGGAATCGTTT
>NW_019272205.1:0-22106 GCF_002738345.1 Cucurbita maxima
TATTTATATAGTCATGTTTGCATGTTCATATATAGTCATGTTTGCATGTTCATGCAAATTTGAGATCACCAAATTTTGACACTCAAATGTTTGGGATTATGTGGGAAACATGCATGCTTGAGTTAACAAAATTTTGACACTAAAAATTCCACTCAAATTTGTGGGGTTTATTTGGCAAGCATGCAAGTTTGGTTAAACCAAATTTTGACACCTCAAAATTTCACTAACATGGATTTTTCCATTAAATAAAGTCAACTTTCTTCATTTTGATTCAACAAAATCAATTTGAATTATTAATTTCAAATTAAAGTAATATTAAATGATTAATTAAACTTTTAATTAATATTTAATATTAATTCAAATCATAATCCCAATTAATTCCGACACATATTTGATTCTCTCTTTTTGTTTAATTGGTAAATAAAACAAAAATGTGGTTAAATATATCGTATATATGTAGCGCATTGTTTCAAATTTTATTTCGAACTCACTCGTCACATTGTTCTATGGTTTAGTCCAATATGAGCTAGCAGAGGAACCTAATGAACCAATAGATCATGGGCTCCAACGATCCAAGATTAACCGGTTAAACTCATTAACCTTGTTAACCAACATTCGTTAACTACTAGGACATTCCACTATAGCCTAGTAGCTGCACTCCCCTCACTATAGATATATTTCTGTCCATTTGATATAACCATGATTAGTAAGTCGATCCTTCACAGGTTGTTTGTAACTAGAGCTGGGTCAATTTACAGTTTTACCCCTATAGTTACTCCTTGTTTCTTATGTCTCACTAGTTCTCTAATGAACAATTGATTTGTGGTCCAACCAGTAAACCGAATCCCTCTCAGGCCAATGAGAGAGTGGGGCCCCTTGTTCAAGACCAGGAGTAAGTACTTAAGGAAACTACCTCTCCTCTATCCCTAAAAATGGGCAGGAGTGAATTCCATCTTGCACCCCACGTCCCAATCCATATTGAGTCAGTGAACTTGAGCCACTCTCACCCATGCAAATCTAAGGATAATTCCGAATAAACAGGAGTTCATGGTTAGCTAAGGATTAAGATCGAGTTACCTAGGTCATCGAATGAAAAGAAAATCAGTCTCAATAGTAAACGACATTAAAAAGTGAGTGATTTTCTTCATGGTCCGATCTTATGCAATACTCATTGCATAGGACACCCCCACTCACATGTCTCCACATGTACAATTTTAGTGATCACATTGTTTATATCATATACAAAAGTGGACCGCATCTATAATGTCCCCAGAATAAGGTACTTAGCCTTAATCTTATACTATAGATCATTTTGACTATATACTTGAACTTGATCAACTCTTATGTCTCTACATATAGTTCAAGTAATCATACTATAGCCAGACTACGCTATGATATCATATACACTATTCTAGGACTATGAGACATTAGAAAATCATGTATTGTTAATTACTAAAAATATGAAATGAATCAAGTATTTATATCTCATAGGAACACTATGCTAGGAATAGATTGGAGGTATGACTAGCGCCATGAATATATGTCATGCTTTGATGTTATGGGACCTTATGCATTTTGTATGCCACGTGCATCGAGATACTTCTATATTATGTTTCGTACACCCTATGCCTATGAAACATTAGAAAAATCATGTATTGTTAATCATGAACAATATGACAAGAATCAAGTATGTACGTCTCATAGGAACGTTATGTCGTGTTTTAATGTTAGGGATCTCATGCATTTTATATGGGAGGTGCATCGAGATACTTCCCCATTATGATTAGTACAAACACATACCTTATAATATTTATGTTCCTTATGATATTATGCTGGTCTTTTCCCTTCATGGTATTTGGTAGTGTGAGTGTGCACAAGCTCGACGAGGCAAACCCATAGAGTACTCTTATACCAACCCACCTGGTGATCAATGTGCACATTCATGAGTTGTGTGTAGGGAAGTACAACATATTCAACTCTTCTTGGACTAAAAAGCAAAGCCCAAGCCCATGCCACAATGTATTTATGAAAGAATAGGTCCCACTATATTACACGTGATTCATATTCCGACCCTAATAGTGGGTTACTTACTGAGTATTTATTAAAGTACTCAAACCACATGCTACTCTTATTTTAAAGTAAAGGTAAGATACCTATTTACGAACGTCAACGTTGCGTTCAAGGCCAATAAACCAAAGTTAGGGTAGTTGCATTCATGTTATTTTTAGTGATCCTTAGGTTAAATCAGGGCATTGTTTTATTTTTATTTAAACTAATGTTATCTGTTTTCCACTATGTTGTTCATAACAATATTGTTTTAATGAGTTCATTATGAACATTTAAGTCCATAGCATCATTTATGAAATGTTGTAAATGAATTATTTCATGCATAGCAGTAATGTCATGTATGCTGTGACGATATTGTTTAATAGAAAAATAGAGTAGTTGGTTATAAGAACCATGAATAAAAAGGGATAAAATATGTGTCCTCTGACCAGTGTAGATATTTTTTACGGATTATCTAGAAAGTTCAATCTCAATATCACAGTGATTCTGAAGCTCTCAATGTCAGTTTTAGCTTCCCCTGTAAAGTTGAAAGTTTAGGCAATAGTTTGGAACAACAATCGAGCTCCCAATAGTAGGCAATAAGCATTTAGATTTTGGGTCTCCTTCTTTGAGATTTCTTCAAAATTCAAGAGCAATTCTACATCATTTCTCTTCAAACTTGTTCTTACAATGCTGAAAGTGCCAAGAAATCATTCCCCCAATCCAATTCGTCGATACACGAGAATACGTCAAGCAAGGACGATCCCAATTGCACCTCCAAGGAATGTTTCAATAGATGACAACGAAGAGAAATAACCTCAAGAACAAGCCAAATTCAAGAAAATTTATTTTGGGCTCAAATTAGGGGTAAGTTTCAAAATTCTATCTACAATCCTTTTCCTTGAAATTAAGGATTTCTTTAGCTTGACAGCAATGAGCATAAAGTTTTCTCTTTCCATGCTTTCCTAAATACTCTATCAAAACGCGATTCATTAAGATAAATGTACTAGGAGCATTAGTTAACCCAAAAGGCATAACAAGTCATTCATACAATCCAGCCTTAGTTTTGAATGCTCTTTTTCATTCATCTCGTATATGCCTTCTAATTTAATGATATCCAGATTTCAAATCAATCTTTGTAAATAGATATGAGCCATGCAATTCATCAAGCATATGGTCTAGCCTAGGAATCGGATGTCGATATTTTACAGTGATTTTGTTGATGGCTCAAGAATCCATGAACATGGACTCAAGGCTTAAAATCATTTTTCATGACACGTACTGACAAAGAAAAAATTTGATAAAAATGGAACAAGATTCGAAAAATAAGAACAAAAACTCGTAACACATAGAACTGACGTGACAAAGAAAAAAATGATAAAAATTGGAACGAGATTTGAAAACTAAGGACAACAAGTCATAACACATGGAACTGATTGCTCGAGACGACCCTCCTCTGTGACCTTAACTAACAATTAGTGATCCCCCAGAAAGGAAAAGTAATATATAGTGCAACTAAATAAGTAACCTACTTGCCACAAATTTTTCTCAAGGTTATAGAAAGTTCAAGTGTAGATTATATGTAACGACCCTAGTTTTTTAGGGACCTAGAGTGACTAGAATATGTATGATGTAAATGCTTTATGCGAAAATATTTTTTACATTATGTTTTTGTATCGAAGGTACCCCTAAAAAGAACTCAACATTATTATTAAGGTGGCTAGATTAAGACTATATAACAATGTTCGAAATCACGAACCTCCATAATTATATGACATTGTCCACTTTGGTTGAAGGGTTAAATTTTTCCACATACTAAAATGGAATGATTCATTACCATTGCTAAAAAGAGAGCTTGAACCTCCCCAACTTTATCGTTAACATTATACGCTCTAACCAACTGAACTATTCCAACAAACTATGAGTATTAGCCTAGATATTGTCTACTTTGACTCATTATATATCATCGTCAACCTCACGGTTTTAAAACACGTCTAATAGTAAGAGATTTCCACATGCTTATAAGAAATATTTCATCCCTTCCCCAACCGATGTGGGATTTTTCAATCCACCACATTGTGTTCCCAGCAACCTCGTTGGCACACCACCTGATGACTAGCTCTAATACATTTGTTACAAACCAAGCCCACCTCTATTAGATATTGTCTACTTTTGCTAATTACGTATCACCATCAGCCTCACGATTTTATAATATGTCTACTAGGATGAGGTATCCACAACCTTAAAAGAAATGCTTGGTTCCCCTCTCCAATTACTAGCAGATATTGTTTGTTTTTTGCTAGTTACGTATCGTCGTATGTCTAAAAGTTTTAAAACGCGTCTATTAAGAAGAGATTTCCACATTCTTATAAGGAATGCTTCATTCCCCTCTTCAACCTGATGGAGTTAATATAACACATGCGAAAGCAATTTGGATCTTAGACACTCTTAGAACATCAATTATAGTAAATAACTAGCATGTTCATAAGTATTTAAACTCAAGGTCTTTGAGTACTAACCTTTTGTTGTTCAAATTTCTTTTTCCTTACGAACCACCACTAGTGTCTTCTCCACTATTCTCCAGCCTTAGAATGAAATTATGAAATCTGATGAGTGGCTAAACTTGGGAGGGATTTAGTATATATGAAGAGTGAGTTCGTAAGAGGTTTTTCTCAAGGTTTTTACAAGGAAGAACTTCCATGTACCTTGATTTCTCTATTTAAAGAGTCATGTTTGCATGTTCATGCAAATTTGATATCACCAAGTTTTAACGCTCAAAATTCCACTCAAATGTTTGGGATTATGTGACATGCATGCAAGTTTGAGTTAACCAAATTTTGATACTCAAAATTCCACTAAAGTTGGTGGAGTTTATTTTTCAAGCATGCAAGTTTGGTTAAACCAAATTTTGAAACCTCAAAATTCCACCAACTCAAACATGAATTTTTCCATTAAATGAAGTCAACATTTTGACTTTCTTGATTTTGATTCAACAATTAATTTGAATAATTAATTTCAAATTAAAGTAATATCAAATGATAATTAAGCTATTTAATTAGATATTAATTCAAATGTCAATCTCCATCAATTCCGACCCATATTTGATTAAGATATTTAAATATCTCAGATTCTCTCTTTTTGTTTAATTCATAAATAAAACAAAAATGCTGTTAAATATATCGTATATATGTAGCGCATATTCCTTAATTTGAATTCGAACACTTCGAACTCACTCGTCACACTATTCTATGGTTTAGTCCGATATGAGCTAGCAGAGGGACCTAATGGACCTATAGATCATGGGCTCCAACGATCCAAGATTAACCGGTCAAACTCATTAACCTTATTAGCCAACATTCGTTAACTACTTGGACACTCCACTATAGCGTAGTAGTTGTACTCCCCTCACTATAGATATATTTTTGTCCATTTGATATAACCATGATTAGTAAGTCGATCCTTCATAGGCTGTTCGTAAGTAGAGTTGGGTCAATCTACCGTTTTACCCCTGAAGTTACTTCTTGTTTCTTATGTCCCATTGATCCTCTAATGAACAATTGAGTTGTGGTCCAACCAGTAAACCGAATCCCTCTCAGGCCAATGAGAGGATGGGGCCCCTTGTTCAAAACCTGGAGTCAATACTCAAGGGAACTATCTCTCTTCTATCACTAAAAGTGGGTAAGAGGGAATTCCATCTTGCACCCCACGTCCCCAGCCATTCACTCAGTCTTACCTCCTGAGATGGGAGGCCTATTGAGTCGGTGAACTCGAGCCACTCTTACCCATACAAATCAAAGGATAATTTCAAATAAAAAGGAGTTCATGGTTAGCTCAGGATTAAAATCGAGTTACCTAGGTCATCGAATGAAAAGAAAATCAGTCTCAACAGTAAACGACATTATAAAGTGAGAGTGATTTTCTTCATGGTCTGATCTTATGCAACAGTAAACAAATGGGTTGAAGACAACGAGTGAGGTTTGTCTATGGCATCTGCTTCAGAGTCCGCTCCCAACCTTGACCAAGGCTTCATGCGTTCCAAGCAGTACAGTCTTAACCTACGTTCATGGCTTCATAAGTTCCAAGTGACGTAGCCTTAACCCGCATCTAAGAGCTTGCCTTCCGATACCATCCGCTAACCTATGCCCAAGGCTTCATGCAGTCCAAACGGCATAGTCTGAAAACCAACATCCAAGACTTCTTAAGTTCCAAGAGATGTAGTCAAATCCTGCATCTAGGGCTTGCCCTATGATACAGTCTAAACACCTACGCTCAAGGCTTCATACGTTTCCAGCAGGTAGTCTAAGTCATGAGCACGTTGTACCATGGGAGGTCTTAGGAGTTTTTTATTCTTGGCTAGGCTAACTTACTATCTTCTTGTTCCATCATGGCCCTAGACTACTCCCCTTGATAAACCATAACGGTCATGTGGTCGGTACATACATGAAAATGACATCCTGCAAATCTTTTGGGTACCCGTAACATGGCGGAGAGAATCTCTTCTAGGTGAGAGAAATGAGGCCAATCATGATATTCTGCAAAGGAAACATGGTGCAGGGCATCCCACCTAGAAGAAGAAATCTTGGGCCTCAAAAAGCATAGCTTGGTGGGAGGTCATAGGTCACTTTGGACATGAGTAGAGATTTTGTGTCTGAGGACCTTGGTCCCTTATCCTGGAGTGGTACCTTGCATTCTTCTTACTTAGGTAGTTGTAAAGCTTGTGTGATATTGTTCTTGGTTCTCAATCTTGTAAGTTTCTAAGGTTCGTAATTCCTAGAGGCATGAGTTGTAACATACATTTGTAACCATATGAACCCATCTTAGCACGAGTTGTTCTAAAAGGTCATAGATTCATAGGGAATTCTTTAGAGAGTTTTAGAAGAGTCTTGATTCTTGTGGTGTTTCCGTTAGGTGTTTCTTGGGTCCTAACTTGGTTTAGGTTCCAAACTTGCTCCAATCAACTTGAAACCTCAAACATATCTTCATGTCCTTCATAATAGACCTTATGAAAAGTACGAAACCATTTGAAGCACGTATAGACCTTGAATTTTAATAAGTCATCCTAGGGGCATTTTGGTCATTTTACCAATAATTCTTGGTTTTACTACTTAACGTGTTCCAATGGCTTTCAAATTTTTATAAGTCGTCCTAAAAGTTCATTTAGTAGGTTATTTTAACGTTACTTAAATCCTGAGCATTTTGATCAGTTCGGGGCCTTAACTCACATTTCTTTTTGTTTTTCTTTCATATATACTAAATTCATACTTGGTTCATATGGAAAATCCAATGGATTGCTACAAGTATTTTTTAACAAAACGTTCAAGGTCACTACTTACCTCGTCATCGACATTTGGGATTTCCGTTCTTGAGCTTCTAGTATCCAAATTATCTCAAATTTCCTTCCACAGAGACCTTATTTTGTTTAGTTTCTGGAACCATAAAGATTTTTGTGAGAACGAGTCAAGAAGGAGGTTAAAATTGAGAAGACCGAGGGAAGGTCAACATATACATATCTTTGACTTTTATTGGTCAAAGTTTGACCTTTGACCTTGGACTTCATCTTCTCCCTTGGTAGCTAGAAAAATCTCGATTTTTTCTTACCATCCCCCTCTGGTTTTACCTTTTTACAGCTATATATAGACATCTAATGGATTCAATCGCTGCACGAAACCTTCAGATGAAGTTTCAAGTAAGAAGTAGAGACCAAGTTCATACCTTTTCGTGGTCTGTAGCACAAGTTATAAACGTTCAAAGTTCGTCGGAAAACATGTTTCTCACCTGAGTATATCTAGAAACCTTTTGTTAGGTAGCCAATTATAAAATTTTTCAGTACCTGACTCCTTCACGAAATTTGTTGTAAATCTCATATGAAATATGTAGGAGTTGGTATGAAATTTGTTTTATTATTATTTTTTCCAATAAATTCATAATTTTCGTAAAAATTTCTATCTCTTGTTGGTCATTTTTATGTCGTTGAGCATCTTGAAATTCCCACTAGATAAAGAATTAAATATCCGAAAATTTCCTTGTTACAACTTCTCACCTTGACCAACCACCAACAAAAAAAAGAAATGTAGAAATTTAAAATAACCAGACGACTTGATTCCTTAGGAAGACACCCTCTGTGACCTCATAGTTCTCGAGCAGCGCTTCTTAACTTGACCAATAGTCAACAAACAATTAAAAACTAAATGTAGAAATTCAAATTAAACCGACTTGATTGGATGCCTTAGAACGATCTCCGCTGTTACCGCATAGTTTTCGAGCAATGCTTCTATAACACCTGTTCATCGACAACTCGATTCACATGAGTTACAACTAACATAGATATTTTGCTTCGAAAATCGGTCATACAACAAAAAATTTCATACATGACAAGTAAAACATGTGAATCAAGTATATTTTACCACACAAAATATCAAAGTAAGTTAACAGCAACAAAAGCACATGTACTTAAAACCGACTCAAAAAAAGGTTCCTTATTGTCTCGAGCCTGGTGGTCTCCTCCTTGATTGGCCTACAACTTCATATTTGGCCAAAAAAGTTAAAATAATCTTTATAAGTAATTAATTTACTCAATAGATAGCTAACATGTCATTCACAAGTTTATTACTTATCTTTCTAGTTGTTCTTAAATTTTATTCTCCATTAATTCCTAGTTTCTTTTACTCGGATCATTTGTAAGTTAGTAAGGTTGTAACGACCTAAATTTTTTTACTTAATTTAAGGTCGATACCGTATACGTACCATAAACATTGAATGCAGAAGACTTCATTAAAATTTCATAAAACATAACCTTTATCTTAAAACACAGTCATGGACTTACGTGTTTCCAAAACATCTTTAAAACGACACCACAAAAGACTAAATAAAATGAATAAGAGTTTAAGTTAGAAACAACCTAGTCTAGCCCAAGTCTAAGAAAACAAATACCATTACCCTATGCATGTTCCATGGTCGAGAGTTGCGATGCCGTTGTCAGCCGTACGAAAAATGTAGTAGCACATGGCTTGAGTATTTAAAGAAATACTCAGTAAGTGACCACACTATTGGGGATAAATGCAACAATCACATGCAATGAAATGATGGGACCTATCTTTGGTTTCGTTTCGCTTTCCCTACAGTGTTGTCCTAACGGGTAATCGTGGACGTGTACCACATACTCTACACACAGCCCATACGTGCGAGTATTGGCTCACCAGCTAGTTCGCACACCGTTGGGCCAGTTTCCTTATCTGGTGGGCATACTCTGGGAGCCCCTTATGTCGGGACCCGTTAAAACTAGTAACCGTCACGGCAGCGCTATGCAAGCATAACGATCGTTGTCTTGCCATTGGATGTACGCGTCCTACCCTCGTGATGGGATAGGGGTATCCCCCCAGATGCATGAACACACATAATGCATGAGGTCCCCCTACTTCTACATTTATCATTAATGAACATAACCCCCCTATCACGTTCCATGCTTCATGTCATTCTCATTTTCAATTTACATTTCATACATATTTCTATCGGGGTTATGATTCCAGACAGTTTATCGTGTTTCACATCATACAATTCTTGCTATTTACATTCAAATATAAGTGACCTAACATAACGTTTTATGTTTTTAACATAACATTTCATCATATACACATCATACCATGACATATTGCATCACAATATATCATATCATAAACAAGTCATAACGTAAATCGTAGTCATATAGTTTCCTAACTTATCATAGCCTTAACGTTCTTATACCTATCACAGACGTATCATTACGTGAACGTACCTCAGTCATATCATCACAAGAACGTAACCTAACACTATCGTTCTATCAATCCTAACACTATTGTTCTATCAATCTATCACAAACCTATCCCTCTCTACCCGTAGCCTAATAGAATTCTTCCATCAATCTCTCTTATCCATATCACTTCGGTATGTAACCTAACCTTAATGTTTCATGAATGTATTTGACTCCTATCGTTACATTTCGTTTTGTGCATCCTTATCGTATCCTATCTCAAACATATCATTGAACACATCGTACCATAATTATTATCAAACAATTCACATATTACAACATATACATAACAAATAAGAAGCATATCGATCCACAGACAATTCACACATATCAGTATATATGACACGTACAGAACCACGGAGCACGTGTCAACATCAAATATAACCATGCCGATAGTAAGGTCACTTACCTGGTTGGCTTAGGTTGATGTTCTGTCGTTATCCTTAATGAAAGTCCATTGAAAACCAAGTCAACCTATGTGAGTCCATGACATCAGTTTCAAGTTTGAATTTCTACAAAATTGTTTCTCTAATTTATGTTGATCTATGTGTTATACTTCGTGCGAAAGTTAGAGTCTTTGCTTAAGTTAGGTCTTGAAATATTTATATATGTTTCCAAATATTCTATTTTCTCTTACCGTGTTTAATACCTTTTAACATTTAATTTCGATTATATTCACAATCTTCCTTCCCTGTCTCTGACTGTGTTTCCCTTCTTTTTATTATCTCTCTCTGTTTATGATGACTTTGAATATCATTAAATAAAATAAAAGGAAAACTACTAACCTCTTTAAATGCAATATCTCTTTCTAGCAAAATATCTCTTACTACCAAAACTAAATCTGAACCTTCTTGTGTTTGTTTTTGGAGGAGCAAAGAAATTCTGATATGTTAAATCTGTTTAAACCATTATTTATATTTTTGTTTGTTACTTTTTCAATTAGGTTAGGAATGGCTTTTAGCCAATTTAATAGATTCTATTTTCTTTCTACTCTAGATCATGACGTATCTTTCTAACATAATGACTTATCTTTCTAACAAGTAAATTGCTAAAAAAACTAAATAATTGGATGAAAGAAACGGAGATCTGAGATATAACTTACGGAGAAACCTCGAATCTCTCTCTCATATAAATCTTGATCAACTCTATAAACTCATATCCTATCAATTTGATGTGAGGCATTTTGTTTTCTCAAATCCAACATGTTTCTGTTTCACGAACTGTTAGGTGTGTTGAGGAGAGATTATTGGGGAGAGTGACTGCAGTGAGAGAAACGGGAAATAATTGTTTTTATTTACTTATTTGTTAATTTATTATTATTATTATTATTATTATTTTACATAATAATAATTGTTATTTATAATAATTTTTTTATTTGTTTATTTAATTATGTATTTTATTTATTTATTATTTATTTATTTTTTTGTTCTGGGCTATTACAAAGGTATTTTATTTATGTATTTTATTCAACTACGCCTCGCTTAGGTTACTTCTATATGGTTATTTAAAATTTTAGGACTAGTATGTAAGACGCACTCTCAATCAACCACAGTCTATCTACTAATTTCTTTAGCAGCATGTAACGTCTACTAATTTCTTTAGCAGCATGTAACATCATATATACCAAAGGTCAGGAATACTCATTATTCCTAACTTAGTACACACCGTATTGGTTAGGAATACTCATTATTCCGAACTCTGCCAGAATTAGTAGACTACAATACTCATATTCTAAATCTTTCGATAATTTTTTTTATGATAAATGAAAATGCAGCAAAGATGAGAATCAATATTTGGTTTACCATGGTTAGAAAAAATATCTCTCTGAAAGCACAAAATTTTATGGGCAAGGTCAACTAAATAGACAAGCATCGAAAAGCATTGATAGATTTTCCGACGCTTGCTTATTTTGTTAGCCAATGTATGCTACGTGACAAAATTTAGTCCATCTAGAGATATTTTTGCCCACCATAGTCATCCTTTGAAGCCTCCAAAGCCCCCCATCTCCCTTATATTTCTTCTTCCCCATTTCTTCAATTTTTTTGTGTTTTTCTCGTGGTTAATGGCATCCATATTCGGGAATTTGCTACTTTTTAGGTTTTCTCTCTTTTCAAATACCTTTTTGTTTCCTTTGTTCATAAATTATGTTAGTTTAGTTCATTTTGATGGTGTTATTTTAACACGCGGAAGCAATTTGGATCTTAGGAACTCTATGTGCATCAATTATAGTAAATTAGCTAGCATGTTCAAAAGCATTAAAACTCAATGAGTTTGAATACTAACCTTTTGTAGTTCAAATTTCTTTTTCCTCACGAACGGTTTCGAACCACCACGAGTGTCTTCCCTAATATTCTCCGACCTTAGAATAGGATTGTGGAATCCGGTGAGTGATGAAACTTGATAGAAATTTAGTATAGGTAAAAAGAGAGTTTTGAGAGATTTTCTCAAAGTTTTTCAAGAAGAATTTCCATGTACCTTGATCACTCTATTTATAGAGTCATATTTGCATGTTCATGCAAATTTGAGATTACCAAATTTTGACACTCAAAATTCCACTAAAATTTGTGGGGTTTATTTTACAAGCATGCAAGTTTGGTTAAACCAAATTTTGATACCTCAAAATTCTACTAACTCAAACATGGATTTTTCCATTAGATGAAGTCAACATTTTGACTTTCTTCATTTTAATTCAACAATTAATTTAAATAATTAATTTCAAATCAATGATTAATTAAATAATTTAATTAATATTTAACATTAAATAAAATGTCAATTCCAATCAATTCCGGCACATATTGATTATCAATCACTATTCATAATTAAAATATTTAAATATTATTTAAATATCCCCAATTCTCTCTTTTTGTTCAATTCATAACCAAAACAAAATGAGGTTAAATATATCGTATATATTTAGCGTGTATTCCCTAATTTGAATTCGAACACTTCGAACTCACTCGTCACACTGTTCTAAGGTTTAGTTCGATATGAGCTAGCAGAGGGACCTAACGGACCTACAGATCATGGGCTCCAACGATCCGAGATTGACTAGCTAATCTCATTAACCTTATTAACCAACATTTATTCACTAAGACACTCTATTGCAGCCTAATTGTTGCACTCCTCTCACTATAGATATATTTCTGTCCATTTGATATAACCATGATTAGTAAGTCGATCCTTCACAGATAGTTCGTAACTAGAGCTAGGTCAATTTACCGTTTACTCCTAAAGTTACTTTTTGTTCCTTAAGTCCCACTGATCCTCTAATGAACAATTGGTTTGTGGTTCAACCACCAAACCGAATCCCTTTCGGGCCAATGAGAGGGTGGGTCCCCTTGTTCAAGACTTGGAGTCAGTACTTAAGGGAAGAACCTCTTTACTATTCCTAAAAGCTGGTAGGAGTGAATTCCATCATACACCCTATGTCCCCAGCTATTCACCCAGTCTTACTCCTAAAATGAGAGGCTTATTGAGTCGGCTAACTCAGGCCACTCTCACCCATGCGAATCTAAGGATAATTTCGAATAAATAGGAGTTCATAGTTAGCTCAGGATTAAGATTGAGTTACCTATGTCATCGAATGAAAAAATCAGTGTCAAAAGTAAACGACATTATAAAGTGAGAGTGGTTTTCTTCATGGTCCGATCTTATGCAATACTCATTGCATAGGACGCCCCCACTCACATGTCTTCACATGTAAAATTTAGTGATCACATTGTTTATATCATATACAAAAGTGGGCCGCATCCATAGTGTCCCCAGAATAAGGTACTCAGTCTTAGGTTCAATTTAGGTTTAACACTCAGAGAGCAATATAGGTACTGTCAATATACATCAAACACCTTAAAAGGGATACCTAAAAAAAACTCGGCTCAAAGTTGCATTTACATTTTATTTCAACGATCGGAAGCTACCCCTGAAAATTATTAAAACATTATAACTCAATTCAAGGGTTTTCATCCAACATAAAAGGTTGGACGATAATATTACCTATGAAGTCTCATCGAGAATGCTCGATTAAGACTAAGTAACAATGATAGAAAACTCAAAGATACCCCAAAAATGAACTAGAAAATTATAATTCACTTGAAGGGTTTTGATTTACTAGAAAAGGAAAATTACTATAACATTATAACTCAATTCAAGGGTTTTGATTCAATAGAAAATGATAGATAATATTACCTATGAAATCTTATCGAGAATGCTTGATAATTAGAAATCACGAACCTCCATAATAGTATGATATTGTCCACGTTCAAAAATAAGTTTTAGCTGTTTTACTTATGGTTCCCTAAAAGGAATCACACCAATGGAAATAGTAATTCTTATGTATAACATTAAGCAGTTAGGATGGCCTATTGGCTTGTTGGTTTCATTCCCTTTTTCACACCCTATTGGCTTGTCGAGTGAGCATGATCGTAGTGCCTGAAACGATTCTCACATCAGGTTTGTAGTGAGATTTATTTCATCTATCAGTGCTATTGGAGGTCCATAGCCTAAGGTAGCACAACTTAAGGTGCGTCCGTTCTAGTCACTAAACCTTCACGAGGAGGGATATCTTCACCTCCACCTCTTCCTCTAACTCTAATACAGGGTCGTCTCCATCCTCGTTCGCCTCTCCCGTGCCCTTTACATGGCATGATTCTAAAACCAATATATAATTTTTCTTAAGTCTATATCTCTCTAACATAAATTGCATCATATCACATATATTCACAACATATAATTTAGCAAACATGACATATTCATAAAAATACAACTAGGTGAAACATAATGCTACCATAAATCATATAGTTAGAGCTCAACATATTTGATACTAAATTACATTAAATATTAGTAAACAAAAAAAGTACATGCAATTAAAGGCATTTCTTTTTCTTATCTTATACAAGACATACGTGACGGTGACAGGACATCGATGGTAAAACCTTGGAACGTGCCAAGCCTATCTCGTAGGTAAGTCTACTGAATCTATAACCTAAAGCTCTAATACCAACGGTAACGACCCTAGATTTCTAGTAGCCTAAAGTTGCCACCGTCATCATATCCTATGCTCTTATACGAAATTAAGCATTTAAACTTCATCTTAAAATAGTGTCATGGACTTACTCATTTGAAAGCATCTTTCTAAAACAATTAAAACATCAAAGTTAAAATGCCCTATACTAACCTATGCCTAAGAAAATAAAATACTACTATTCTATGCACATGTCATTATCTCTATTTTTGTTGTCGTCGTCAGCTATATAGGGGCGTCTTGCCCTTACCTAAAATAGAAGTAGCACAAGGCTTGAGTATTTTAAGAAATACTCATAAGTGACTCCAGAGGCTAGGGAATGCAAACACATGCAACTAATGATCTTAGGAACCTATTGTTAAAAATATCATAGGGGTGGCCTCTAGTCTGGAAAAATTGGACGTGTAGTACATCCCTACACATGACTCACACATGCGAGCGTGAATTTTGTCTCTCAAAGTTACTCCAAGTGTTGTCAGTTGTTGTTTCCTATTAAAACGTCCATCTCGCTTCGTTAGTAATTTACATTTCTAATTTAATTTAACTTGAACTTCAGAAATAAGTCGTTATACTGACCTTAAATATTTCTATTAAAGTAAAAATAAGCTTCGGAAGGGCAAAAAACATAAAGGTCGGTGTCAAAATGTCAAACCGAGCATAATACGCCATTTTTTAGCCTAGGACTTCGAGATCCCGAGCCGAAGGAGCCGGTGTATGCAACAGTGACCCTATCGCTGAGGGACAATGACATATGAGCAGGTTGCAAAGTGGTTCGAGGCGCAGGTCTTGAATGTTCATGTGGGCGCACAGGTCTGTGTAGTGGATCCGTGGGTTGGGCTGTGTTCTGTGTATTTGGGCTTGAATGTGGGTTTTGGGCAAAGCACATAGGAACTAGACTACTAGACTGATTGTTTGTGGGTATCTAGTTACTAGACCAAACTGGGTATGGGGTTGCTTGACTAGAATGAGGTTGCGGGTATTCGAGTTTGGGTCCGAGTAGGTGGACTTCGTCTTCTCCACTCGTTTCCATGCATTTTCCTTTCTTCATTCCTCCGTATCAAAACTCGTTGTCTACATCTTGTTTCTTCTCCTTCTTTCTCATGATGTTAACCGTCTTTGTACGTTTGATCCTACCCCTCTATCTCACTAGTGTTGTGTACGTTGGATCCCATGGTCGTCATCTCGACATCGTCATTTGTGCAGAGGTGCCTTGCCTTTACCTAAAAAATAAGAGTAGTGCATGTCTTGAGTATTTTAAGAAATACTCATTAAGTAACTCCACTACTTCTCTACTCACGCAAGCACATGAAATCATGGTTATCATAAAATATCATTTCATGGCCTTGGTCTCATATTCGTGTCCGGGTAGAATTTGTACGTTTGATCCTACCCCTCTATCTCACTAGTGTTGTGTACGTTGGATCCCATGGTCGTCATCTCGACATCGTCATTTGTGCAGAGGTGCCTTGCCTTTACCTAAAAAATAAGAGTAGTGCATGTCTTGAGTATTTTAAGAAATACTCATTAAGTAACTCCACTACTTCTCTACTCACGCAAGCACATGAAATCATGGTTATCATAAAATATCATTTCATGGCCTTGGTCTCATATTCGTGTCCGGGTAGAATTTGATGTGCATACTTCTCTACTCATGACTTACATACACACACATTTGCTCCCATGCGAGCTCGCATACCTACCCATTGACCTGGGCTTCAACTAGCATACACTCACACTATTGGTATACCATGGAGGGAAGGGAGTGCACATAGCATTGTGGGGTATACAATATCATAAGTACCATACTTTCATATCATGTAACATCCTAACAAGTCATAACATAATAAGCAAATATATAACCAATCTTTACCTTTAAATTCATTTAGAGTAGGTAGACTTAATACCATCGCTAGAAGGAGGGTTTGAACCTCTGACCTTGTGGTTAACAGCCACACGCTCTAACCAACTGAGCTATTCCAGCTAATTCTTTGTAATACACTCTCCTTGGGGGCCCAACGTCCTTGCTGGCACAACGCTTGGTGACTTGCTTTGATAGCTTTCGCAATAGCCCAAACCCACCGCTAACAAATATTGTCCAATTTTGCCCATTACGTATCATCATCAGCCTCACAATTCTAAAATGAGTCTACTAGGGAGAGGTTTCCACACTCTTCTAAGGAATGCTTCGTTCCCATTTCCGAACACTAAAAAATATTGTCCATTTTTTACCGTAACAAATCGTCGTCAGAATCACAGTTTTAAAACACGCTACTAGAGATGTTTACAGACACTTATAAGTTATTCTTTCATTCTCCTCTCAAACCAATGCGGGATTAGAGGGCATGGGTTCAAATCCCACTTCTGACAACTCAAATAAAGGTAAAATAAAAATACAATAGCATATCATTTTTTGAAATCAATTGAACTCACTAGAGATTTAAAATTGTCACTACATGATTTTTCAAGCATATAAGAACTGTAATAACTCAATTTTAAAGACTTCAAAGAACAGCTATAATAACTCAACTTTCTAAGACTAGCACCATGAATATATGTCATGCTTTGATGTTATGGGACCTCATGCATTTTGTATACCACGTGCATCAAGATACTTCTATATTATGTTTCGTACACCCTATGCCTATGAAACATTAGAAAAACCATGTATTGTTAATCATGAACAATATGACAAGAATCAAGTATGTATGTCTCATAGGAACGTTATGTTGTGTTTTAATGTTAGGGATCTCATGCATTTTATATGGGAGGTGCATCGAGATACTTCCCCATTATGATTAGTACAAACACATACCTTATAATATTTATGTTCCTTATGATATTATGCTGGTCTTTTCCCTTCATGGTATTTGGTAGTGTGAGTGTGCACAAGCTCGATGAGGCAAACCCATAGAGTACTCTTATACCAACCCACCTGGTGGTCAATGTGCACATTCATGAGTCGTGTGTAAGGAAGTACAACATATTCAACTCTGCTCGGACTGAAAAGCAAAGCCCAAGCCCATGCCACAATGTATTTATGAAAGGATAGGTCCCACTATATTACACGTCATTCATATTCTGACCCTAAGAGTGGGATTACTTACTGAGTATTTATTAAAGTACTCAAACCACATGCTACTCTCATTTTAAAGTAAAGGTAAGATACCCATTTACGGACGACAACGTTGCCTTCAAGGCTAAGAGCATTCATGTTATTTTTAGTGATCCTTAGGTTAGATCAGGGCATTGTTTTATTTTTATTTAAACTAATGTTATATGTTTTCCACTATGTTGTTCATCACAATATTGTTTTAATGAGTTCATTATGAACATTAAAGTCCATAGCACCGTTTATGCAATGTTGTAAATGAATTCTTTCATGCATAGCAGTAATGTCATGTATGTGTGACGATATTGTTTAATAGAAAACTAGAGTAGTTGGTTATAAGAACTCTGAATAAAAAGGGATAAAAGTATGTGTCCTCTGACTAGTGTAGATATTTTTTTACGGATTATTCAGAAAGTTCAATCTCAAAATCATAGTGATTCTGAAGCTCTCAATGTCGGTTTAAGCTTCCCCTGTAAAGTTGAAAGTTTAGGCAATAGTTTGGAACAACAATCGAGCTCCCAATAGTTAGGCAATAAGCTTTTAGATTTTGGGTCTCCTTCTCTGAGATTTCTTCAAAATTCAAGAGCAATTCTACACCATTTCTATTCAAACTTGTTCTTACAATGCTGAAAGTGCCAAGAAATCTTTCCCCCAATCCAATTCGTCGATACACGAGAATACGTCAAGCAAGGACAATCCCAATTGCATCTCCAAAGAATGTTTCCATAGAAGACAACGAATAGAAATAACCTCAAGAACAAGCCAAATTCAAGAAAATCTATTTTGGGCTCAAATTAGGGGTAAGTTTCAAAATCCTATAGTTAAGTTTCAAAATCCTATCTACCTTCTCTTTTCCTTTAAATTAAGGATTCCTTCCGCTTGAGAGCAAGAAATTACTTCTACTCCATTTTTACGAATTATGAAGCCAAGAAAATTAACTTTTTCCATGCAAAAACTACACTTATTAAAATGAGCATAAACTTTCTCTTTCCTAAGCATAATCAAAAGTTACTTAACATGCTTTACATGCTCATACAAAGTCTTTGAATAAATTAAAATATCATCAAAATGTACAACAACATGCTTTCTTAAATATTCTATCAAAACGCGATTCATTAAGATAAATGTACTAGGAGCATTAATTAACCCAGAAGGCATAACAAGTCATTCATACAATCCAATCTTAGTTTTGAAAGCTCTTTTACATTCATCTCGTATATGCCTTCTAATTTAATGTTATCCAGATTTCAAATCAATCTTTGTAAATAGATATGAGTCCTGCAATTCATCAAGCATATGGTCTAGCCTAGGAATAGGACGTCGATATTTTACAGTGATTTTGTTGATGACTAAAGAATCCATGAACATGGACTCAAGGCTTAAAATCATTTTTCATGACACGTACTGACAAAGAAAAAATTGATAAAAATTGGAACGAGATTTGAAAACTAAGGACAACAACTCATAACACATGGAACTGATTGCTCGAGACGACCCTCCTCTATGACCTTAACTAACAATTAGTGATCCCCAAAAAAGGAAAAGTAATATATAGTGCAACTAAATAAATAACCTACTTGTAGGCGGTAATCGAATCCTTGGTTAAGCGAGTTGCCACAGATTTTTCTCAAGGTTATAGAAAGTTCAAGTGTAGATTATATGTAACGACCCTAGTTCTTTAGGGACCTAGAGTGACTAGAATATGCATGCCACAATTTTCTATTAATTTAAGGTCGCTATCGTATACGTACCAAAACATTGAATGTGGAAGACTTCATTAAAATTTCATAAAACATAACCTTTATCTTAAAACACAGCCATGGACTTACGTGTTTCGAAAACATCTTTAAAATGACACAACAAAAGACTAAATAAAATGAATAAGAGTTTAAGTTAGAAACAACCTAGTCTAGCCTAAGTCTAAGAAAACAAATACCATTACCCTATGCATGTGCCATGGTCGAGAGTTGCGATGCCGTTGTCAGCCGTACGAAAAATGTAGTAGCACATGGCTTGAGTATTTAAAGAAATACTCAGTAAGTGACCACACTATTAGGGATAAATGCAACAATCACATGCAATAAAATGATGGGACCTATCTTTGGTTTCATTTCTCTTTCCCTACGGTGTTGTCCTAACAGGTAATTGTGAACGTGTACCATATACTCTACACACAGCCCATACTTGCGAGTATTGGCTCACCAACTAGTTCGAACACCGCTGGGCCACTTTCCTTATTCGGTGGGCATACTCTGGGAGCCCCTTATGTCGGGACCCGTTAAAACTAGTAACTGTCACGGCAGCGCTATGCAAGCATAACGATTGTTGTTCTGCCATTGGATGTACACGTCCTACCCTCGTTATGGGATAGGGTATCCCCCAGATGCATCAACACACATAATGCATGAGGTCCCCCATACTTCTACATTTATCATTAATGAACATAACCCCCCTGTCACGTTTCATGCTTCATGTCATTCTCATTTTCAATTTACATTTCATACATATTCCTATCGAGGTTATGATTCCAGATAGTTTATCGTGTTTCACGTCATACAATTCATGCTATTTACATTCAAATATAAGTGACCTAACATAACTGCTTTTAACATAACATTTCATCATATACACATCATACCATGACATATTGCATCACAATATATCATATCATAAACAAGTCATAACGTAAATCGTAGTCATATCGTTTCCTAACTTATCATAGCCTTAACGTTCTTATACCTACCACAGACGTATCATTACATGAACGTACCTCAGTCATATCATCACAAGAACGTAACCTAACGCTATCGTTCTATCAATCCTAACACTATTTAGTGCATTTAGAGATATTTTTGCCCACCATAATCAGCCTTTGAAGCCTCCAAAGCCCCCATCTCCCTTATG
The DNA here is from genome assembly GCF_002738345.1 of Cucurbita maxima. Lineage (NCBI taxonomy): Eukaryota > Viridiplantae > Streptophyta > Magnoliopsida > Cucurbitales > Cucurbitaceae > Cucurbita > Cucurbita maxima. The sequence goes on from NW_019272205.1 coordinate 20,866, forward strand.
TTTCTTCTTCCCATTTCTTCAATTTTTTGTGTTTTTCTGGTGCTGAATGGCATCCATATCCAGTGTGGAGGGAATTTGCTACTTTTTGGGTCTTCTCTCTTTTTAAATACCTTTTTGTTTCCTTTGTTCATAAATTATGTTTTTCAGTTTAGGTTGATTTTGATGGTGTTATTATAACACGCAGAAGCAATTTGGATCTTAGGCACTCTATGTGCATCAATTATAGTAAATTAGCTAGCATGTTCAAAAACATTAAAACTCAATGAGTTTGAATACTAACCTTTTGTAGTTCAAATTTCTTTTTACTCACGAACGGTTTCGAACCACCACTAGTATCTTCCCTACTATTCTATATCTCTCTAATATAAAATGCATCATATCACATTATAATCCCAACATATAATTTAGCAAACATGACATATTCATAAAAATACAACTAGGTGGAGCATAATGCTACCATAAATCATATAGTTAGAGCTCAACATACTTGATACTAAATTACATTCAATATGTGTAAACAAAAAAAGTACCTTCAATTAAAAACATTTCTTTTTCTTATCTTATACAAGACATACTTGACAGTGACACGACATCGATGTTTAAACCATGGAACGTGCCAAGCCTATCTCGTAGGCAAGTCTACCGAATCTATAACCTAGAGCTCTGATACCAATGGTAACGACCCTAGATGTCTATTAGTCTAAAGTTGCTACCGTCATCATTGATGGTGTTAATATAACACATGCGGAAGCAATTTGAATCTAAGGCACTTTTAGAACATCAATTTGGATCGAAGATGAAGAGTTATTGGGCTCTCGAAAGCTTTGAAAATGTATTTGATTTTGATTTTTTTTTTTTTTTTTTTTTTTTTTTTTTTTTTTTTTTTATATTCAAAAGCTTTGAAAATTGTTTAAATGGTGCGCATCAAATGACAAATGACATTAGAATATAGTGATTTCAAAATAAGACCAAAAGAATCTTTAGAAAAATTAGTAATTAAAAGTTTTTTTTTAGAATAACTTTTTTATTAGTGTTAAAAAAAGAAAAAAACTTTTTTAGATATTTGGTATTGAGTATAAATAAAAAGATTGATTGGTTTAATATGTTAGGTTTGAATTAAAATATATTTTGTTAATTTTGCAATTATAATAGATAAAATCTTAGAAAAGAAAAGGGAATGAAATTTTGAAAGAAAAAGAGAATGTATAAGTCTATAGTAACAAGTAAAACGAGCTAAATAA
>NW_019272205.1:22947-39470 GCF_002738345.1 Cucurbita maxima
TTGGCAGATAATAATGGCTTTTCATTGTTTAATAATCCTTTAAACAAATTTGAGTTCTTGCACGGATGGGAAGGTTGTTCTCCACCTTATTAAATAATGATCTAACTGAGACCAACAAAGAAAATAAAGTTGTTTCCGTTATTTACTGTGTGAACAAAACGCGAAAGGTAAAATAATTATGGAAAATGAAATCCCGCGTAAATCAGAGTAAAATTATTGTGGTGGCTGGGATTTGGGCTCAAATCTCTATTGCTACATCATGAAATTCTTGCCACTAAACTATAGCTACTTATTGGCTAAGTTTTCACGACCATAACATAAAATTCTCACAATTAAACTACGACTACTTGAGGTTATCTTTTAAATTTATTATTAAGTTACTCTAAATACTTTGAATTAAATTCTGGTCGTTGATTTTGATGGGCAATATCAAGACTGTTGCGAGTTAGATTCAAATTCTATATCTAGGTCAAATTCTTAGAGGCATTACACCCTTCAATGAAGCAATGACCAATTTCAAGCTCTCTAGGTAAAACAAATAATAACCATTGATATAACAATCTCAAAATGAATATTAATGTCTTCCTAAACTTTCTTTTAATCGCACAAGTTTATGAAACATTTGCTAGGAAAGTGTCTAAAATGTAAGTGAAAGGTGTCTCAAATTAAGCTGGGAGGAATGACATATGATGGATCTAAATTAAACGAGTGAAGTATTTTTCTTCAATCTTGCATGGACTTTTGTTTGGATTCACGAGAATTCTCACAAGTCGTCATGATTTTCATTCCTTCCACCGGGACTTTTGTTTTTATTTTTAACTATTACACAAACAATTTGATACACCATAAAATATATCTAATTTATTATATCATTAAAGTTTATCAATTGATGTACTTAAAATGCATTTTAAATGAGTACGAAAATTAAAAAAAATTAGATTATATATCGAGTACAATCGATTACTTATTGTCAAACGACTTTAATTTTTCATTAAAAAATAAGGTCCCTACGACATGCATGTCATGACTACCAAATGTAGAAATCCTTTAAAATAATTTGCTAAAACAATGCTATGGACCAAAGATTACCATTCAAACCAACAAATACCGAAATCAAAATACAATAATTTAAAATAATGCAACACACTTATTAAATCTAAGGGCTGCTACATCAAATACAAATGCAACTAGCTTGACTTCACTTCCATGGTCTCCACAGTGACATCGTCATTCATACACTGTTTGCTTACCTTTACCTCAAAAAGAAGTAGCACGTGACTTGAGTATTCAAAAATACTTAGTAAGTAATCCCACTATTCAGGTTAAAAAATGCAATCACATACAATCATTATGGGATCTATCTTTTCTTAAGACATCCTGACCTTATTCTCTACTTCAAGTTCAGAGTAAGGTTTGATGTGTAGTACTTTTCTATTCACGAAACACACGTGCGCACATGGACCCATTAAGTGAACTCGTATACGTACCTCAAGGGTCTGATGGCAAGCTAGCGAACACTAACATTGCTAGAAACCACAAAGAGAAAGGAGCATGCATAATATCATACTGTACATAATAAGAAAGTGTACACATGTGTACTAATCATAAGGAGAAAGTCTCTCGATGCATGTGACATGCGAAATGAATGAGGTCCTATAGTTTCGAATCATGATACATAGTTATGATGCAAATCATACATCCATTTTATTTTTCATGACATAGCATTCCTATTAGACATACATACGTATATTGGACAAATCTTTTATGGTTGGTTAATATACATGGTTTATCAATGTAAGACACAACGTGAACATGTTAACATAATATGCGTGGTGTAATATGTGAAGGTTCAAGCATTATATATCATTCATATCGCAACGTAGATTCATAACATATATATCATTCATATCATAACATAAAATGTAACACCCCTAAGTTTTTGAAGCTAATTAGTGACGTCAACTCATGCCTGCTTAAATCATAAATGCGGAAATTCATAATAGACATGTACTAACTTAAAATTCAACAATTTTAAAGGAAAATAAAGCTTCACACAAACACCTAACCAAATTGACTAAAATCAAATATGTACTATCAGGTACTAATTTAAAATTCAAAACATTCAACTGCCCTATTATTGTCTATTTTGACTTCCATGGACTGCACAACGTTCACCTTCTGATGTTCATAGGATCTTTACCTTTACCGGAGAGATTGAGTTAGTACCTGTCTTGAGTATTTTATAAAATACTGAGTAAGTGACCCAACTGTTGAACTTTGATACGTAAACACATGCAATATATGAGTGAGACCTATCTTTTATAAACAGAACATGGCGTTGGGCTCTTATAGTTTTAGGAAGGATTAGATGCAAGGTACTTCTTCATACACAGCCTACGTCCATGCACACGGGCCCACAGGGTGGGCTCGTATCGTACCCCTGGGCTTGACTTGGTCCGGCACAACACATTATAGATCACCACTGTTGAAACATCATCACTAGCCCAATAGAGTCAAGCCCAATAATTGTAAGAGCTCATTGTATATTTATTTTAGTAGAGATTTTAGGAAAGATAGTAGAGATGTTAGGAGGAAGAGATCTAGATGTTTTAGGAGAGATCTAGATATTTTAGGAAGATGATTTAGATTTGTTAAGTCTAGATTTAGATTGCATAGGCTCTAATTTAAAGACCCCTCTACCCTACCTAGGTCTTCACATAAGAAATCCAAAAACTAGTAGTATTCTACAGAGTCTTGTATTCTCTTATCGATTGGTCTTAATAAAGAGTGCGAGTGTTTCCCACAGAGAGTTGTGTTCAACAATTGGTATCAGAGCCATGCCCTAAACTTAGTCGTGTCAATAGATAGGCAAATCCTCGAATGTCGAACAAAGGACTCCAAAAAGAAAATGGAGTCAAGCCTCCTCGAAGGCAGTAAAAAATGACTAAGACTCCAAAGGAGTCGAGCCTCGATTAAGGAGAGGCGTACTTTGTTCGGGGGGGGGGGGGGGTGTTGGATGAAAGTGTCCAACATTAGTTAATTTAGTGAATGGTCATGGGTTTATAGTCAAAGAATACACTCTCCATTGGTATGAGGCCTTTTGGGGAAGCCGAAAGCAAAATCATGAGAGCTTATGCTCAAAGTGGACAATATCATATCATTGTGGAGAGCGTGTTCGTCTAACTTGGTATCAGAGCTCTCTTTAGTCTGAGCTTTGTATCTCCCAATTGATCCATCTGAGGTACGTGTTCAATCTCGGTTCAAGAACAAATTTTTGGTGTAACAAAAGACAACCAACAGTATCATTGTCAATTAGAGAAACAAAGTACAGAGTAGCAGCTGGAGCAGCTTAGGAAAATACATGGTTAAAACTTTTGATGGAAGATTGGCACCAGAAAATTAAGTATCCAATACAATTCCATTGCAACAATCAATCTACAATTTGCCTAGCAGATTCGCCTAGCAGACATGTTTACAAAAGGATTGAATATTGACAAACATGAGAGTATTCGTTGTCAGCTCAACATGGTGTGGTGAAAACTTTTGATAGAAGATTGACATAAGAAAATTAAGTCTCCAATACCAGTCCATTGCAACCATCAATCTACAATTTTTCTAGCAGATTCGCCTAGCAGACATGTTTACAAAAGAGCTGAATACTGACAAACATGAGAGTTTTCGTTGTCAGCTCAACATGGATCAATGAGAGAGATCTACCTATTTTAGGAGTGACCTACATATATTTTAGGGGAGAGACCTACTCATTAGGAGAGAGACCTACCTATTTTAGGAGAGAGACCTACCTATTGTAGGAGAGAGGCCTACCTATTGTAGGAGAGAGACCTACATATATTTTAGGAGAGAGACCTACATACATTTTAGGAGAGAGACCTACATATATTTTAGGAGAGAGACCTACATATATTTTAGGAGAGAAACCTACATATATTTAAGGAGAGAGACCTACATATATTTTAGGAGAGAGACCTACATATATTTAAGGAGAGAGACCTACATATATTTAAGGAGAGAGACCTACATATATTTAAGGAGAGAGACCTACATATTTTAGAAGAGAGACTTAGGAGAGGGACCTAGATTTTTTAGGAGAGATATGAGAGAAACCTACATATTTTAGGAGAGAGACCTATATATTTTAGAAGATCGACCTAGATATTTTCAGAGAGATAGGAGAGAGATCTAAAATCTATTCTAGGAGAAAGACACCTACCTATTTTAGGAGAGAGACCTATATTACCTATTTTAATTGAGAGACCTACATATTGTAGGACAGAGACTACATATTTTAAGAGAGAGACCTACATACATATTTTAGTTGAGAGAATTACATACATATTTTAAGAGAGAGATCTACCTATTTTAGGAGAGAGAGACCTAGATATTTTAGGAGAGAGACCTGATCTAAAATCTATTCTAGGAGAAAGACACCTACCTATTTTAGGAGAGAGACCTATATTACCTATTTTAATTGAGAGACCTACATATTGTAGGACATAGACTACATATTTTAAGAGAGAGGCCTACATACATATTTTAGTTGAGAGAACTACATACATATTTTAAGAGAGAGACCTACCTATTTTAAGAGAGAGACCTATATATTTTAGGAGAGAGACCTATTTGCCTAGCAGACTTGTTTACAAAAGAGTTGAATACTACAAACATGAGAGTTTTCGCTGTCAGCTAAACATGGTATAGTGAATGAGACCTACATATTTTAGGAGAAAGACCTACCTATTTTAGGAGAGAGACCTATATTTTAGGAGTGAGACCTAGATATTTTAGAAGAGATAGGAGAGAGATCTACTTATTTTAGAAGAGAGACCTAGTTATTTTAGAAGAGAGACCTAGTTATTTTAGAAGAGAGACCTACCTATTTTAGAAGAGAGACCTACATATTTTAGGGGAGAGACCTATATTTAGGAGAGAGAAACATACCTATTTTTGGGAAGAGACCTACACATTTTAGGTTTTAGGGGAGAGACCTATATTACCTATTTTAATTGAAAGACCTACCTATTTTAGGATAGAGACTACATATTTTGAGAGAGATACCTACATACATATTTTAGTTGAGAGACCTACATACATATTTTAGTTGAGAGACCTACATACATATTTTAGTTGAGAGAACTACATACATATGTTAAGAGAGAGACCTAGATATTATAGGAGGGAGACCTAGATATTTTAGGAGAGATAAGAGAGATCTACCTATTTATTTTAGGAGAGAAACCTACCTATTTTAGGAGGAAGACCTAGGCATGTTAGGAGAGAGACATAGATATTTTAAGAGAGATAGAAAGAGAAAGAACTAGATATTTTAGGGGAGAGACCTAGATATTTTCGGAGAGATAGAAGAGAGATCTACATATTTATTTTAGGAGAGAAACCTACCTATTTTAGGAGGGTGACCTACCTATTTTAGGAGGGTGACCTACCTATTTTAGGAGAGAGACCTACCTATTTTAGGAGAGAGACCTACCTATTTTAGGAGAGAGACCTACCTATTTTAGGAGAGAGACCTACCTATTTTAGGAGAGAGACCTACCTATTTTAGGAGAGAGACCTACCTATTTTAGGAGAGAGATCTACCTATTTTAGGAGAGAGATCTACCTATTTTAGGAGAGAAAATTAAGAGAATTAGGAGAGAGTAGATATTTTAGGAGGAGGCCTCTCTATTTTAAGAGAGAGACTAGAAGAGATAGGAGAGTTCTACATATTTATTTTTGGAAAGAGATTTACGTAGGACAGAGACCTACCTATTTTAGGAGAGAGACCTACCTATTTTACGAGAGAGACTTAGTTATTACATATTTATTTTAGGAGAGATGCCTCTCTATTTTAAGAGAGAGACTAGGAGAGATAGGAGAGTTTACATATTTATTTTTGGAAAGAGATTTATCTATTTTAGGAGAGAGACGTACCTATTTTAGGAGAGAGACTTAGTTATTTTAGGAGAGAGACCTACCTATTTTATAGGAGAGACCCAGATATTTTAGGAGAGATAGGAAGAGTTCTACATATTGAGTTCTACATATTGAGTTCTACATATTGAGTTCTACATATTTATTTTTGGTAAGAGATCTACCTATTTTAGGAGAGAGACCTACCTATTTTAGGAGAGAGACCTACCTATTTTAGGAGAGAGACCTACCTATTTTAGGAGAGAGACCTACCTACTTAAGAGTGAGACCTATATTTTATGAGAGACGAGACCTACCTATTTTAGGAGAGAGACCTACCTACTTAAGAGTGAGACCTATATTTTATGAGAGACGAGATCTACCTATTTTAGGAGAGAGACCTACCTATTTTAGGAGAGAGACCTACCTATTTTAGGAGAGAGACCTCCCTATTTTAGGAGAGAGACCTACCTACTTAAGAGTGAGACCTATATTTTATGAGAGACACCTATATTTTATGAGAGAGACTAGGAGAGAGACCTAGATATTTTAGGAGAGATATTGATATTGTAGGGGAGATTGTTGATATTTTAGGAGAGATAAGAGAGAGACCTACATATATTATAGGAGAGGGACCTGCATATATTTTAGGACAGATCTAGATATTTTAGGAGAGATATTGATATTGTAGGGGAGATTGTTGATATTTTAGGAGAGATAAGAGAGAGACCTACATATATTATAGGAGAGAGACCTGCATATATTTTAGGACAGAGACCTACATATAGAGATCTACATATATTTTATAAGGGAGACCTAGATATTTTAGGAGAGAGACCTACATATATTTTAGGAGAGAGACCTACATATATTTTAGGAGAGAGACCTACATATATTTTAGAAGAGAGACCTATATATTTTAGGAGAGAGACTTACCTATTTTAGGGGAATATTTTAGGAGAAAGGGTAGATATTTTAGGAGAAAGGGTAGATATTTTAGGAGAGAGACCTAGATATTTTAGAAGAGATATTAGATATTTTAGGAGACAGATAGCCAAATTATAGGAGAGAGACCTGCATATATTTTAGGACAGAGACCTACATATAGAGATCTACATATATTTTATAAGGGAGACCTAGATATTTTAGGAGAGAGACCTACATATATTTTAGGAGAGAGACCTACATATATTTTAGGAGAGAGACTTACATATATTTTAGACCTATATATTTTAGGAGAGAGACTTACCTATTTTAGGAGAGAAACCTACATATTTTAGGAGAATATTTTAGGAGAAAGGGTAGATATTTTAGGAGAAAGGGTAGATATTTTAGGAGAAAGGGTAGATATTTTAGGAGAGAGAAAGGGTAGATATTTTAGGAGAAAGGGTAGATATTTTAGGAGAAAGGGTAGATATTTTAGGAGAAAGGGTAGATATTTTAGGAGAGAGACCTAGATATTTTAGAAGAGATATTAGATATTTTAGGAGACTTACATATATTTTAGGAGAGAGACCTAGATATTTTAGAAGAGATATTAGATATTTTAGGAGACTTACATATATTTTAGAAGAGAGACCTATATATTTTAGGAGAGAGACTTACCTATTTTAGGAGAGAAACCTACATATTTTAGGAGAATATTTTAGGAGAATATTTTAGGAGAAAGGGTAGATATTTTAGGAGAAAGGGTAGATATTTTAGGAGAAAGGGTAGATATTTTAGGAGAGAGACCTAGATATTTTAGAAGAGATATTAGATATTTTAGGAGAAAGGGTAGATATTTTAGGAGAAAGGGTAGATATTTTAGGAGAAAGGGTAGATATTTTAGGAGAGAGACCTAGATATTTTAGAAGAGATATTAGATATTTTAGGAGACAGATAGCCAAATATTTGAGGAGAGATACGAGAGAGACCTCCATATTTTAGGAGAGATACTTACCTATTTTAGGAGAGATACTTACATATTTTAGGAGAGACATATTTAGGGAAGAGACCTAGATACCTAGATATTTTAGGGGAGAGACCTAGATAACTAGATATTTTAGGGGAGAGACCTAGATACATAGATATTTTAGGGGAGAGACCTAGATACATAGATATTTTAGTTGAGAGACCTAGATATAGATATTTTAGGAGAGAGACCTAGATACTTTAAATATTTTAGGAGAGACACTTAGATACCTAGATATTTTAGGAGAGAGACCTACATACTTGGATATTTTAGGGGGGAGAGACTTAGATACGTAGATATTTTAGGGAAGAGAGACCTATATTTTAGGAGAGAGACTTAAGGGAGAGAGACCTAGATTATTTAGGAGATAAACTAGATATTTGAGGAGAGAGACTTATATATTTTAGAAAAGAGACCTAGATACCTAGATATTTTAGGAGAGAGACCTAGATACCTAGATATTTTAGGAGAGACCTAGATATTTTAGATAATTTAGGAGAGACACCATACTAGATATTTTAGGGGAAGAGAGACTAGATAACTTAATATTTTAGAGGAGAGAGGCGAGATACCTGTATATTTTAGGGGAGAGAGACTTACATATCTAGATATTTTAGGGGAGAAATCAGATATTTTAAGAGAGAGACCAGATATTTTAGGAGAGAGACTATATATTTTAGGAGAGATATCTAGATTTAGATTTGTTAAGCGCAACGTATAAATACCCTTCTACTCTAACTAAGGTCTTCATCTAAAAAATCCAAAAACTAGTAGTATTCTACCGAATGTCTTGTATTCTCTTTTCGAATGTTTCCAAGAGAGTTGTGTTCAACAACCACATTTCACAAAAAAAAAATGCTAGCATGATATCACGGCGAACATAAATATTGAACGTACACGCCCATACTAATGTAACATAATGGAAAAGTATCCCAATGCATATGATATACAAATATGCATAAGGTTCCATAATTTACATTTCATAACATAACATTTAATATCTTTCTTTTCTTTTTCCTTTCATAACAGAGTTCATTTATGTAACATGCATGCATGACATCTCACAATCCTCGCAAACTTTATATGTAAGATATACATTTCATTCATGACGTTTCAATTCATTCATAAAAGTAGTGTAATGGGTTTACATGCATACGTGACGTACGTCTCATATCAATACAAAGATACATAAACATCTCATAACATAAGCATAACACATATTTATGGTACATGTATAAGCCACATGACATGAACCATCATAGATCAAATAATAACCTAACTCAAACAATAAGGTCACTTGGTCGATCTTGGCCAAAGTCATTAACAATTTGATAGACACCTCGAAACAACAATCCAACGTCTAACTCTTACCTATAACAATTAATATAACATGCTTAGGACCTACTAATAACTTAACTTAGCTAAACATTATGATCAATTCCAATATAACTGACGAGATGCATGTCCTTTAACTAACGAGATGTATAGGGTATGACCTTCCAATGTTGTATCAACACACACTTGAACCCTTTCTTGAAGGCATCACTATAAACAATATAACATCAAAAATCTTTAGAACTGTAAATACTCGCATCGACACTAATGGAAAAGTAGGGTTGTCATGTATTGTTATTTCTAATGTTGTCACTACTTTCTTTGTTTAAATTTATTTCCTTACAAGCACGTTTGAATTCAATGAAAATTACTTTTTAAATTCATCGTGGGAGAACTTAAATGAAAACTTCATTTTTATTAAAAGACTTATATGAATGTTTTAGTCGGTTGCTTATTTATAACTTACTCAATGACTCGCTACACATAGTAAGACTATAGTTAAATGACAGTTATTCTAAATGGTCATATATAATAAACATCTAATGTATAGTAATGAATGTAAATCATTATATACGGTAGATTGTTATACATAATAAAAATACATATAGTAAATAGAACCATATCTACCATTTTAAAGATGTATTTTGTGAATTTTTTGTATTCATATTCGAAGTCATCAATATAAATATATAAGACATATTCTTTTTTGATTTTCTCTCTCCTAATATTTGTTTTATATTATTTGTTTTAATATAAATGTGAGATATTGTGCAGTCCTAACAAAAATATGCCAAAAAAGAACCTGTTGGTAAGGTTGAGTGTAATAGCCCAAAAATAAATAAATAAATAAACAAATAAAAAAAAAAATTATAACAATAAATTAATTAATGAATTAAAATTAAAATTAAAAAAAAAATTTCCACCTCTCTCCACTAACCTCTCATCCCTTCCCACAATTATCACTCCTCACCCATCCTTAACCCAACTGCAAAAAATGAATAAAAGAGAAAAAACAATGGTCATATTTGAGAAGAAGTAAAATGGCTTTCAACATAAGCAATAAGCAAGATTGGAGATTTAGAGATTTTTGTCGGTTATTACAGTAAAATCCTATCTCAAATTTTATTTTCTTTTATAGTTATGGTTATAAGAAATTTCCTTTTTCTTTCTAGTTATGGTTATAAGAAATTAATTTAGGATCAAATCTTATTTCATATCTTTAACAGTAATAATCAGATCCCATATACAATTGATTAGATTTTTGTTAGCATTTTAAGTTATGCGAAATAAGGTTATAAGATTAGATTGGCAGATCTATAAACTAAAAGATCGTAGCCAAACAATGGACTTAAAATTGGCGAGTAATATCTATTATCTATTTACACAATTGAAAAACCTATTTACAAAATGAAAATAATGAGAGAGAGAGGGAGGGAGATTGAGGAAAGATTTTTTGAACAGTATTTAACACTAGGAAATATCAGAGGGCAGTGAGCTCCTTTAAATTTTGTATAACAAAAAATATCAGAATTTTAAGATGGCCAATGTAAATTAGGGAAATAATTGTATAGAGTTAAAACTTGAAACTGATGTCATGAGTTCATATAGGTTGACTCGGATTTCAAAGGACTATCGACATGGTTATATTTGTTGTTGACATGTGCCCCATGGTTTTGCACGTGTCATATATATTGATATGTGTGAATTGTCTGTGGATCGATATACTTCTTATTTGTTATGTATATGATATAATATGTGAATTGTTTGATAATAATTACGGTACGATGAGTCCAATGATATGTTTGAGATAAGATACGAGAAGGATGCACAAAACGAAATGTAACGATAGGAGTAAAATACGTTCATGAAACGTTAAGGTTAGGTTACATACCAGAGTGATATGGATAAGAGAGATTGATGGAAGAATACGGTTCGGCTACGGGTAGAAAGGGATAGGTTTGTGATAGATTGATAGAACGATAGCGTTAGGTTAAGTCCTTGTGATGAGATAACTAAGGTACGTTCACGTAATGATATGTCTATGATAGGTATAAGAACGTTAAGGCTATGATAAGTTAGAGAACGATATGACTATGAAGTGTTTACCTTATGACTCGTTTATGATATGATACATTGTGATGCAATATGTCATGGTATGATGTGTATATGATGAAATGTTATGTTAAAAGCATAGAACGTTATGTTAGGCCTCTTAAATTGTGTGTATACAACATGAATTGTATGACATAGAATACGGTAAACTGCTTGGAATCATAATCCCAATAAGAATATGTATGAAACGTAAAATGAAAATGAGAATGACATGAAGCATGGAACATGACAGGGGGGTTAGGTTCATTAATGATAAATGTAGAAGTAGCGGGACCTCATGCATTATGTGTGTGTTCATGCATCTGGGGGGATACCCCTATCCCATCACGAGGGTACGGACGCGTACATCCAATGGCAGGACAACGATCGTTATGCTTTGCATGGCGCTATTGTGACGGTTACTAGTTTTAACAGGTCCCGACATAAGGGGCTCCTAGAGTATGTCCACCAGATAAGAAAAGTGGCCCAGCGGTGTGCGAACTAGCTGGTGAGCCCATACTCGCACGTATTGTCTGTGTGTAGAGTATATGGTACACATCCACGATTACCCATTAGTTCAGCACCAGAGGGAAAACGAAACGAAAGATAGGTCCCATCATTTCATTGCATGTGATTGTTGCATTTAACCCCAATAGTGGGGTCACTTTCTAGAGTATTTGTTTAAATACTTAAGCCATGTGCTACTATATTTTTCAGGTTAAGGTAAGGCATTCCTGTACGACTGATGACGGCATCGCAACTCGAGATCATGACACATGCATAGGATAGTGATATTTATTTTCTTAGAATTAAGCTAGAATAGGATGTTTTAAACTTAAACGTTTATTTATTTTATTTCAGATTTTTTGTTGTGTCATTTTAAAGATGTTTTCAAAACACACTTAAACGTTTATTTATTTTATTTCAGATTTTTTGTTGTGTCATTTTAAAGATGTTTTCAAAACACGTAAGTCACTGGTTGTATTTTAAGTTAAAGGTTATGTTTTATGGAATTTAAATGAAGTCTTTCGCATTCAATGTTTATGGTACGTATAAAGTAGTGACCTTAAATTAAGTAGAAAATTTTGGGTCGTTTAGTTTCCATCCAACCCTTCCAAGCCAAATTGGAGTTAGTGCTCCAAAAGGGCTTATAATTAACATATTATTGTTTTTAGAATTTATTTTACTAAATTGGAGTTAGTGCTCCAAAAGGGCTTATAATTAACATATTATTGTTTTTAGAATTTATTTTACTAAATTTAACACCGTATCAAGTCTCATTTTCAAGAGAAGAGGAAGATATAAATCTCTACTTGAAAACAAACATATTATTGTTTTTAGAATTTATTTTACTAAATTTAACACCGTATCAAGTCTCATTTTCAAGAGAAGAGGAAGATATAAATCTCTACTTGAAAACAAGCGACAACACCATTGAAGAAAAGAAGATCATGCAAATTCTCAAATCTTTTGTTGTTTGTGTTTTCTTTATGGCGTTCACCTACAAACTCAAACGATGTAATTGTGGTCAGTCTATTTACTTTTTTAACATAGTTTATTTTTATTTAATTAAGAACCTGAATCAAAGAGCACAAATAAATTGAATAATAAATTAAATAGAATTTCAACCATTTTTTAGTATTTCTTGTTTGCCTTAGGGATGGAAATATATATTAATGTCTCAATTGGTTTACACAGCATCCAATTCTGAACTTCCATTGACAAAGTGGGAAGTGGTGATTGGGAACAGCGTGCAAATCCACAGCATCCAATTCTGAACTTCCATTGACAAAGTGGGAAGTGGTGATTGGGAACAGCGTGCAAATCCACCTCTACTAAAAATAAAAAATTAAACTATCTAATTTTGACATAATGTTTTTAATGTTTTTATTTTCATATATTCTAAAAATAAAAAATTAAACTATCTAATTTTGACATAATGTTTTTAATGTTTTTATTTTCATATATTTCTTAAAATCTATATGTATATATTTATTTTAGTGTGTGGGTATCTAACCTAAAATTCTGGATTGGCTATGAATTTAGGCTTGCATATCATCAAACCACGAACCTAATTCAATTGGGACTTTAGGGAGAATTCTTCTCGAACAACATTGTTTTGGTGCAACTTTTAGAGCAAATTAGGGCATGCTTCTTTCAAAGGTTTTTTTGGCCAGAAAAGGGAACATGTCTTTCTGGTGGATGTGGTGATGAAAGATGCATATGGTTTGTCGATACTAAATGGTTTTCATTGTTTAATAGTCCTCAAAACAAATTTGAGTTAAAATAATTATGAAAAATAAAAACATGTACACTGAAGCTCAAATGAGAGTATTTGGGTAAAACATGGAATTCTCATCACTAATCTACAGCCACACATTGGTCAAGTCTTCACGACCACAACATAGAATTCTCACCATTAAACTACATAGATCATCTGTTAAATTTTTTATTAAATTACTCCTAAATACTTTGGTTGATTTTGATGACCAATATCAAAGCCATCAAGTGTTAGATTCAAATTTTAAATCTAGGCGACCAATTTCAAGTTCTCTACGGTAAAAGAAATAATGCATTTATATAACAATATCAAAATCAATCATAAACTTTCTTTTACTTCCATAATTTTATGAAACATTTGCTTGGAAAGTGTCTAAAATATAAGTGAAATGTATCTCAAATTAAGCACCGAGGAATAACATTTCATGTTTCTAAATTAAATTAGTGAAGTATTTTTCTTCAATCTGGCATGAACAATTGGATTCCCGAGAATTCTCACAACTCATCATGATTTTCATTTCTTCCACCGGGTGTTTAGGTCAAAAAATGCAATCACATACAATCATGGTGCCTATCTTTTCATAAGACATCATGACCTTATTCTCTACTTCAAGTTCGAGTAAAGTTTGATGTGTTGCATAATATCATCATGTACATAATAAGGAAGTGTACATATGTGTACTAATCATAACAAGGAAGTATCTCAATACATTTGACATGCAAAATGTATGAGGTCTCACAGTTTCGAATCATGATATATAGTTATGATGCAAATCATCCATCCATTCTTTTTACGATATAATGTTCCTATGAGACATGCATACGTATACTGAACATATCTTTTATGATTAATCTACATGACTTGTAAATGACTCATAGGCACAGCGTGAACATGTTAACCTAATATGCATGGTGTAATATATGGAGGTTCATGCATTATATATCATCCATATCACAACGTAGATTCACAGCATAGTATCATTCATATCATAATATAAAGTGTCACATAGAACAACACATATTAACAAGGGCTACAAGACACTTGTCATTCATACAACATAAAAGTAATCCAACGTGGCCCATAAGCATCAATAGTTTTACTTTTATGTTCAAGATGTGTGACTAAACTGAAACTATCAAACTAAAACTTACATAATGTAATAACTTCAACTATTTTTCCTGTTCTCTATTTTTATTACATCTATTAGTATAAATAATTTTGAAATAATCAAACTTTGCATCGGTTGAAAATTGATAATACTACTTGCACATGAATTTCATTATTATCCAAATCGAATAAATGAATGAAATAATGATATATTAAAAATGAAAAAAATTTGTCATAGGAGGTCATTTGATCTATTTGTATGACTCTGAGGTCTTGAGTTCAATTCTTGTAATACTTGAACGTGGTCTTAAGATAAACTAATAACTTTACTACAGACATACTCATCGACTCATGTAGTTTTATGAACGTGTCCAACTTCATTAGTTTTGTCATAATATATACAACTAACTTGTTCTTGTGTGACACAATGCTTCAGCTCAATAACTCCATCTCTGGTCAAATCATGCAGGAAATGAAACCTCACATCAATGTATTTACTACGTCCATGAATGATTGAATTCTTGGATAGCTTAACAGTGAAACTGTTATCAAATAACATTTTTTTTCATAAACTCTCCTCATCCACACCCCTTGACAAGCACAAGAGGAAGCTGCCACAATTTCTGCTTCAGTAGTAGACAAAGTAACTACAAGTTGTTTTTTGGAGGACCAAGACATAGTTCCATCACTGAGTAAGAACACATAACCAGAAGTGCTTTTCATGTCATATATATCTCCTGCAAAATCACGGTCAGTATATGCTATCAACTCTCCATTACCCGTTTTCTGATAAAGAACTCCCAAATCTATAATACCTTTTAAGTATCTCAACACCCTTTTTGCAGCTTGCAAATGCAGCTCTGATGAATTTGCCATAAATATACTAATGAGAGACACTACATACATTAAATCCAACCTTGTTGCAATAAGATACATTAAATTCATCCTTTGTTAGTCTAACCCCAGGAACAACATGGTTTTTCATACTATTACTTTTTTCATCATAAACTTGACCAAAACTTCTTTTGCATACTTTCTTTAACTAATATAAATGTCTTCAGGATTTTGTAAAATCTCTACACCGAGAAAATATTTCATTTTTTCCCAAATCAGTCATTTCAAATTGAAGTTTCATAGAATTCTTGAACTTAACAAATATGCTCTCATCATTACCAATAAAAATTAGATCGTCAACATATGGACTAACAATCAAAATTTTACCTCTATCTCTTGTTTGTATGAATAGAGTATGGTCACAGTTGCACCTCTCAAATCCTTCTATGACGAAATGGGCTTTAAATCGACTAAATCTTCCACATAAGACTTGGTTAAGGCCATATAATGTCTTTTTTAATTTGTATACCTTGTATTCTTGACATTTTTTCTCATAACCTTGTGGTTGCTTGACAAAGACAGCTTCTTATAACTCTCCATATAAGAAAGCACTTTTCACGTCAAGCTGATACACTTTCCAACTATTCCGAGCTGCTAAAGCGATTATCATTCGAATAGTATCCCACCTAGCTACAGGTACAAATGCCTTGGTATAGTCTATACCTTGTTGTTGTGCATAACTTTTTGCTACCAACGTAGCCTTATACTTGTCAACTTCGCCATTTTCTTTGAGTTTGATTTTGAAAACCCACTTTACTCCAATCTTCTTCATTCCTCTAGGAAAATTTGTCAACTCCCAAGTCTCATTTCGTTCGATGGCTTCTATCTCCAAGTCCATTGTAGCTCACCATTTTGAACTTTGAACAGCTTCTTCAAAGGTAGTCGAATCTATAGTTGAGGTTAATAGAACTAAATTGTTGTGCTCAGCTTCTT
>NW_019272205.1:39651-40732 GCF_002738345.1 Cucurbita maxima
ACTTATAATCATGTTCATGATTGTTCTGTTCTTGCACTCATCTAGACTCGCTATAAGTTTTCTACTGATACCATTAGTTTTGCAAAAACTATTGAACTCGTGAGAGGTGTACTCTCCACCCCTATCTATGGGTAGACAACGAATAAAATCTCCAATCTCTTTATCAACAAGATTTTTTTCAGCAAGAAAATATATTCACACATTGCGACGGTAATCATCAATAAAACTTATAAAATACCTCTTATTACTGTTGGAAATACCTTCTGCTTGATTATTTTTCTTCTTAGTTTCTGGGACGTTTTCGTCATTGTGTGGAACGTGTAAGGAGAGAAAGAACGTTTAGACAAACGATATAATCGGTATAATTTTTTACTCTTGAAGTGTAAAGTTGTCGGAACGATTCTTTTATTAACTTCTCTGGGTCATATTGAAAGATAAATGAATACTACTATTGATGATCTCATGGATAAACACCAAGACCAAGACCGAATGAATACTACTAGAGAAGTGGACACCATAAAGTGGACAAAATTCCTAGTGGTCCTAAGATTCTAACAAACTAGTAATATGACAATTTTTAACAATTTCTCCCTTAAACTAATTGTAAGGTTGCCATCAGTTTACTCGTGATACTACACACATACCCATTGACTCATGTAGTTTTATGAACGCGTCCAACTTCAGTAGTTTTTTCATCATATCTACAACTTGTTCCTGTGTGCATTGGACCAGAAGTGCTTTTCTTGTCATATATATCTCATGCATAATTACTGTCAGTATATGCTATCAACTTTCCATTACCTCTTTTTCGATAAAGAACTCCCAAATCAGTCATTTCAAATTAAAGTTTTATAGAATTCTTGAACTTAACAAACATGCTCTCATCATTACCAGTAAAGATTAGATCATCAACATTATAGACTAACAATCAAAATTTTATCTCTATCTCTTGATTGTATGAATGAAGTATGGTTACAATTGCACCTCTCAAATCTTTCTTCAACAAAATGTGCTTCAAGTCAACTAAATCATGCACGTAGGGCTTGTTTAAGGCCATATAATGTCTTCTTCAATTTATATA
>NW_019272205.1:41585-79790 GCF_002738345.1 Cucurbita maxima
GAAATGTGGTTAAATATATCGAATATATATAGTGCATATTCCCTAATTTGAATTCGAACACTTTGAACTCACTCGTCACACTGTTCTATGGTTTAGTCTGATATGAGCTAACAGAGAGACCTAATGGACCTATAGATCATGAGCTCCAACGATCCAAGATTAACCGGTTTAACTCATTAACCTTGTTAACTAACATTCGTTAACCACTAGGACACTCCACTATAGCCTAGTAGTTGTAGTCCCCTCACTATAGATATATTTCTGTCCATTTGATATAACCATGATTAGTAAGTTGATCCTTCACAGGTTGTTCGTAACTAGAGCTGGGTCAATTTACCATTTTACCCCTAAAGTTACTTCTTGTTCCTTATGTCTCACTGATCCTCTAATGAACAATTTGTTTGTGGTTTAACAAGTAAACTGAATCCCTCTCATGCCAATGAGAGGGTGGGGCCCCTTGTTCAAGACCTAGAGTCAGTGCTTAAGGGAACTACCTCTCTTCTATCCTTAAAAGTGGGTAGGAGTGAATTCCATCTTGCACCCCACGTCTCCAGCCATTCACCCAATCTTACCCCTGAAATGGGAGGGCTATTAAGTCGGCGAACTTGAGCCACTTTCACCTATGCAAATCTAAGGATAATTCCGAATAAACAGGAGTTCATGGTTAGCTCAGGATTAAAATCGAGTTACCTAGGTCATCGAATGAAAAGAAAATCAGTCTCAGCAGTAAGCGACATTATAAAGTGAGAGTGATTTTCTTCATGGTCCGATCTTATGCAATACTCATTGTAAAGGACGCCCCCACTCACATGTCTCCACATGTACAATTTAGTGATCACATTGTTTATGTCATATACAAAACTGGGCCGCATCCATATTGTCCCTATGATAAGGTACTCAGCCTTATCCCTGTACTATAGATCATTTTGACTATATACTTGAACTTGATCCACTCTTATGTCTCTACATATAGTTCAAGTAATCATACTATAATTAGATTATTCTTAGTTTATTTGATTTAGATTAATAATCGTAAAGTTCATTTTATTCAATAACAATCTTTATTGAATAAACAACAATAATAACTTTATTGAAAATAGAATATGTTTTTGTTTACAAACTATGAGTTTTAGGACATAAAACCCAACAAGAGTCTTAACCTACGTTCATGGCTTCATGAGTTCCAAGCGACGTAGTCTTAACCCGCATCTAAAGGCTTGCCCTCCGATACCGTCCGCTAACCTATGCCCAAGGCTTCATGCATTCCAAGTGGCATAGTCTGAAAACCAACATCCAAGACTTCTTAAGTTCCAGGAGATGTAGTCTAATCCTACATCAAGGGTTTGCCCTATGATACAGTCTGAACACCTAAGCTCAAGGCTTCATGCGTTCCAAGCAGCGTAGTCTAAGTCATGAGCACGTTGTACTATGAGAGGTCTTAGGAGTTTTTGATTCTTGGCTAGGGTAACTTCTCGTTCCATAGAATGGCACTTTCATAATTATCCATATCATCAGGGTAATTTGGTAATTTACAACTTTCAGAATATTTTATTATTATTTTTTATGCTAAATTCATAATTCTCCTAAAAAAATTTCATCTCTTGTTGGTCATTTATTGGTCCTTGAGCATCTTGAAATTCCCATTAGATAAGGAATTAAATATCCGAAAAGTTCCTTAAAAATTGAAAAGTGACCTTTTCGTCCTTTTCGCTCAGGCATTTATTCCCAATACTTCTCCAAAGGCCTTAATAAACAGACGACTGGATTCCTTAGGATGACACCCTCTGTGATCTCATAGTTCTCGAGCAGCGCTTCTTATCTTGACCAATAGTCAACAAACAATTTAAAACTAAATGTAGAAATCCAAAATAAACAGACACGACTGGATGCCTTGGGACGATCCCCGCTGTTACTGCATAGTTCTCGAGCAATGCTTCTACATCACATGTTCATCGACAGCTCGATTCACATGAGTTACCACTAACATAGATATTTTTCTTTGAAACTCGGTCATACAAAAAAAAAAATCATACATGACAAGTAAAACATGTGAATCAAGTATATTTTACAACACAAAATATCAAAGTAAGTTTTCAACAACAAAAGCACATGTACTTAAAACAGACTCAGAAAAGGGTTCCTTGTTGTCTCGAGCCTGCTGGTCTCATCCTCGATTGGCCTGCAACTTCTTATTTGGCCAAAAAAGTTAAAATAATCTTGATAAGTAATTAATTTACTTAATAAATAGCTAACTTGTCATTCACAAGTTTATTACTTATCATTCTAGTTGTTCTTAAGTTTTATTCTCAGTTAATTCCTAGTTTCTTTTACTTAGATCATTTGTAAGTTAGTAAGATATTTCAACTACTCTCCTTAGGTTACTTCTATATGGTT
Source organism: Cucurbita maxima (assembly GCF_002738345.1). NCBI lineage: Eukaryota > Viridiplantae > Streptophyta > Magnoliopsida > Cucurbitales > Cucurbitaceae > Cucurbita > Cucurbita maxima. The sequence continues at coordinate 43,980 of NW_019272205.1, forward strand.
ATTTAGAATTTTAGGACTAGTATGTAAGACTCGCTCTCAATCAATTACTATCAGTCTACTAATTTCTTTAGCAGCATGTAACATCATATATACCAAAGGATAGACTACAATACTCATATTTTAAATCTTCCGATAATTTGTTTTGCGATAAATGGAAATGTAGCAAAAATGAGAATCAATATTTGGTTTACCATGGTTAGAAGAAATATCTCTCTGAAAGCACAAAATATTATGGACAAGGTCAACTAAATTGACAAGCATTGAAAGACCTTGATAGCATTTCCGACGCTTGCCTATTGTGTATGTATGTTACGTGACAAAATTTAGTGCATCTAGAGATATTTTTGCCCGCCATAATCTAGCTTTGAAGCCCCAAAGCCCCCGATCTCCCTTATATTTCTTCTTCCCCATTTGCTTCCCTACTCCTTCATTGGCACCCTCTTTCTTCCATTTTTTATGTTTTTCTCGCGGTGAATGGCTATCCATTTGCAACTTTTTGGGTTTTCTCTCTTTTTAAATATATTTTTGTTTCCTTTGTTCATAAATTATATTATAAGTTTAGGTTCATTTTGATAGTGTTACTATAACACGTGCGGAAGCAATTTGGATCTTAGGCACTCTAAGTGCATCAATTATAGTAAATTAGCTAGCATGTTCAAAAGCATTGAAACTTAATGAGTTTGAATACTTACCTTTTGTAGTTCAAATTCATTTTTCCAAATGAATGGTTTCGAACCACCACTAGTGTCTTTCCTACTATTCTCTGACCTTAGAACAGGATTGTGGAATCCAGTGAGTGATGAAACTTGATAGAAATTTAGTATAAGTAAAGAGAGAGTTTTGAAGAAGAATTTCCATGTACATTGATCACTCTATTTATAGAGTCATATTTGCATGTTCATGCAAATTTGAGATTACCAAATTTTGGCACTCAAAATTCCACTCTAATTTGTGAGATTATGTGGCAAGCATGCAAGTTTGAGTTAACCAAATTTTGACACTCCAAATTCCACTCAAATTTGTGGGGTGTATCCCGAAAACATACATGCTTGGTTAAACCAAGTTTTGACACTCAAAATTTCACTAAAATTTGTGGGATTATGTGGCAAACAGGCAAGTTTGGTTAAACCATATATTGATCCTCAATATTCCATTAACTCAAACATGAATTTTTTCATTTGACTTTCTTTATTTTAATTCAACAATTAATTTCAAATCAAAATAATATTAAATGATTAATTAAACAATTTAATTAATATTTAACATTAAATAAAATGTCAATTCCAATTAATTCCAACACATATTGATTATCTATCACTATTCATAATTAAAATATTTAAATCTTATTTAAATATCTCCAATTCTCTCTTTTTGTTCAATTCATAACTAAAAAAAATGAGGTTAAATATATCGTATATATTTAGCGTGTATTCCCTAATTCTAATTCGAAACCTTCGAACTCACTCGTCACACTATTCTAAGGTTTAGTTCGATATGAGCTAGTAGAGGGACCTAATGAACCTACATCTCATGGGCTCCAACGATCCGAGATTAACCGGCTAAACTCATTAACCTTGTTAACGAACATTCGTTCACTACTAGGACACTTCATTGTAGCCTAGTTGTTGCACTCCCCTCACTATAGATATATTTCTGTCCATTTGATATAACCATAATTAGTAAGTCGATCCTTCACAGGTTGATCGTAACTAAAGCTGGGTCAATTTACAGTTTTACCCCTAAAGTTACTTTTTGTTCCTTAAGTCCCAAGGATCCTCTAATGAACAATTGGTTTGTGGTTCAACCACCAAACCGAATCTCTCTCAGGCCAATGAGAGGGTGCGACTCCTTGTTCAAGACTTGGAGTTAGTACTTAAGGGAACAACCTCTCTACTATCCCTAAAAGTGGGTAGGTGTGAATTCCATCATACACCCTATGTCCTCAACTATTCACCAAGTCTTACCCTTAAAATGGGAGGCTTATTGAGTCGACGAACTCGGGCCACTCTCACCCATGCAAATCTAAGGATAATTTCGAATAAATAGAAGTTCATAGTTAGCTCAGGATTAAGATCGAGTTACCTAGGTCATAAATGAAAAAATCAGTCTCAATAGTAAACGACATTATAAAGTGAGAAAGGTTTTCTTCATGGTCCGATCTTATGCAATACTCATTGCATAGGACGCTCCCACTCACATGTCTCCAGATGTACAATTTAGTGATCACATTGTTTATATCATATACAAAAGTGGGTCGCATCCATAGTGTCCCCAAAATAAGGTACTCAACCTTATCCCGGTACTATAAACCATTTTGACTATATACTTGAACTTGATCCACTCTTGTGTCTCTACATATAGTTCAAGTAATCTTACTATAGCCAGAGTTTTCTTAGTTTATTGGATTTAGATTAATGATCGTAACATTCACTTTATTCAATAGCAATCTTTACTAAATAAACATCAATAATAACTTTATTGAAAACATAATATGTTTTTGTTTACAAACTATGAGTTTTAGGACATAAAACAACACATTTGGGGTATGCCCAAATAAAAAATAAGCTTCAATTTATGTTTAACACTCAGAGAGCAATATAGGTACTGTCAATATACTTCAAACACCTTGAAAGGGAAACCTAAAATCAATTAGGCTCAAAGTTGCATTTACATTTTATTTCAACGACCCGAAGCTACCCCTAAAAATTACTAAAACATTATAACTCAATTCAAGGGTTTTGATCCAATAGAAAAGGTTGGACCATAATATTACCTATGAAATCTAATCGAGAATGCTTGATTAAGACTAAGTAACAACGTTAGAAAACTCAAAGATACCCCGAAAATGAACTAAAAAATTATAATTCACTGAAAATTATTAAAACATTATAACTCAATTCAAGGGTTTTGATTCAATAGAAAATGATGGATAATCTTACCCATGAAATCTCATCAAGAATGCTTGATGGCTAGAAATCACGAACCTCCATAATAGTATAATATTGTCCATGTTCAAAAATAAGTTCTAATTGTTTTACTTTTGGTTCCGTAAAAGGCAACACACCCTAGACATCACACCAATGAAAATATTAATTCTTACGTATAACAATAAGCAGTTAGGATGGCCTATTGGCTTGTTGGATTCATTCCCCTTTCCACACCCTATTGGCTTGTTGAGTGGGCATCATTGTATTGTCTGAAATGATTCTCACGTAGGCTTGTAGTGGGATTTATTTGAGTTATTGGTGCCACTGAAGGTGCGCAGCCTAAGGTAGCACAACTTAAGGTGCGTCCGCCCTAGCACTAAACCTTCACGAGGTGGGCTTCTTCACCTCCACCTTTTCCTCTACCTCTAATACAGGGTAATCTCCTTCCTCGTCGTTCTTTTTAGTGTCCTTTATGTGGCATGATGCTAAAACCAATATATAATTTCTTAAGTCTATATCTCTCTAACATAAATTGCATCATATCACGTATAATCACATCATATAATTTAGTAAACATGACATATTCATAAAAGTACAACTAGGTAGAACATAATGCTTCCATAAATCATATAGTTAGAGCTTCACATATTTGATACTAAATTACATTCAATATTAGTAAACAAAAAAAAGTACATGCAAATTAAAGACATTTCTTTATCTTATCTTATACCAGACGTACCTGTTGGTGCTAGGACATCGATGGTGAAATCATGGAACGTGGCAAGCCTATCTCGTAGGCAAGTCTACCGAATCTATAACCTAGAGCTCTGATACCAACGGTAACGACCCTAGATTTCTATTAGCCTAAAGTTGCCACCGTCATCATATCCTATGCTCTTATACGAAATTAAGCATTTAAACTTCATCTTAAAATAGTGTCATGGACTTACTCATTTGAAAGCATCTTTAAAACAACATAAAGAAATAGTAACTAAAACCATTAAAACATCAAAGTAAAAATGCCCTATACTAACCTATGCCTAAGAAAATTAAATACGACTATTCTATGCACGTGTCATTATCTCTATTTGTGATGTCCTCGTCATAGGGGTTTCTAGCCCTTACCTAAAATAGAAGTAGCACAAGGCTTGGTCTCATAAAATATCATTTCATGCACGCCGTTGGTATACCATGGAGGGAAGGGAGTAGCAAATATAACAATCAAAAGGTATGACAATTGTAACCATCATCACTAGGCATGCGCCGCTCAGCTCACAATTAATCAAACAAGTCACCTCTAATTTACCTTCAATTCATGGTAAGCTTATTCCCAACACTAGAAGGAGGTTTTGAACCTTCGACCTTGTGGTTAACAGCCACACACTCTAACTAACTGTGCTATTCCAAGTAATTATTTGTAATAGCTCAAGCCCACCACACCCTTATAAGGAATGTTTCATCTCCTCTCAAACCAATGTTGGATCTCACAATCCACTCTCCTTAGGGACCAGCGTCTTCGCTAGCACAACACTTTGTGACTAACTTTGATAGCTTTTGTAATAGCCGATGACTAACTTTGATAGCTTTTGTAATAGTCGATGACTAACTTTGATAGCTTTTGTAATAGCCGAAACCCACCGCTAACAAATATTGTCCATTTTTGCCCATTACGTATCGTCATCAGTCTCACAATTCTAAAACGAGTCTATTAGGGAGAGATTTCCACACTCTTCTAAGGAATGCTTCGTTCCCATTTCCAGCCACTAAAAAATATTGTCCATTGTTGCCCATAACAAATCGTCGTCAGAATCACAGTTCTACAACACGCTACTAGAGAGACGTTTACAAACACTCATAAGTTATTCTTCATTCTCCTCTCAAACCGATGCGGGATCAGAGGGCGTGGGTTCAAATCCCACGTCTGACTACTCAAATAAAGGTAAAATAAAAATACAATTATCACGACATGATTTTCCAAGATCTAAGAAATTTAGTGTTCTTCAAGTTTACCCTTACGCCCGAATCTCAAGGACACTGTGATTTTCTGTACCGCTTGGGTGCATAACAAATGTGAGTTGTGAGCCTCCAACAATATCTCATTCCTTAATTCCTCAATTGTTGGAATATATAGGCGTCCTTGACATAACCCTTCAAAGAAACTGTCTACTCGACCTACTATTAACTACCTCATAATATATATGAGCATAGACATCACTTTTTGGAATTAACTTACAATCCATATAAGTGAGGGGTATAGCCTGACAAAGCGTAAATGTGATCTCCTCCCCGAAAGAGCGCTTCATGGTTAAGGAAATTGTGAACTTACCGTAACTTGATAAGGAAGGGTAAGCTAACTGGTTTAAGAGATCCATGGTTGTAAGACTAAGTAGCGCAATCTCGTTAACAAGAGGGTATGGCTCATTGAAGCAATATGATGCTATTATTAAACCAGGATGAGGTTCATGGTATGCAGTTCGTTCTATCTTTTGAAATAAGCGATTCAATAACTGTTCAGTAGTAGCATTTATAGTTTTATTTTTGTACGCCATCATTCTTTTTTTATTCATTATCAATAATGGACGCAGAAAGAATTCTTCAATTTATATGAAAATTGATTCCACTTTTCCTCATGTGATTTCCATGATTCATAATCACTATTATTTTCACCGCACACTTTTTTCACATTGTGACTGTAACAAGTGACTATTTCATTTATCTTTTTATCCCAAAGAATCTGGTTCTGCTTACTTATATTCTCAGGAATATTTTTAATTAAAAATTCAGTAAGATATTCCTTGGAAATAACATGATTTTCATAATCAAATGAATTTATACGTTTAAGATTTTCAATAACATTTATATAGATGAACTTGTTAATGATTGAAAGTGGAGGGCCCAAGCTACGAAAGACTTCGAGATAAGCCATTGGAATAAATCGGCTTTTCTCAACAGTTGTTATAAAGTTTTCGTGGACAGTGTATATAGGAGCATTACAATTCAGCATTTCTTCAACTACTTTCATAGCAATAAAGGCATCCTTCTGATGGATGAAATTGACCAAGGTAGAGATCTCTGTCTTCCAACGATCTCTCTTAGAAGAAGACACTCTGAGAGTAACCCGACGCCTCTTCTTATGAAGTCGGTCATATACCCATATATAAGTTGACTCCATTTTCATATAATCCTGAACACTTGTAAAGTAACTAACATTATATTTAACAGCACTATCCCTAGAAGACGCGACCCAGCCTATAAGACGTATCAACCTGATCAGGCATTCCATTCCTGGATATTTTTCTTTGAAGAACTTAAAGCAGGCCACATTGAAGCATTCCTTACTCGTAAGGTGTTGAGAGAAATGTACCATCAGATCGGTTGATGTGCTCATTACAGTTTTTCCATAGATAATTGGCATAAAGATTGATTTAACAATCTTACGAGAGAGGTGTTTGCAAACAACCGAACATAAATTTGGATCAAGTTCTGCTTTCATGAACTCCTTGAGCTCAGCGAGGAAGTACAAATAAACATCTTAGATTTGATTTGGATTATCCAGAGATAGGAAGAGATTTGTTCTCTCAGCCAGGCTCTCATCCAATAAAAAGTAACTCATAATCTGATATGCACTTGATGCAGCGTCCTGGGTAATAGGGACAAAGTCTTTTAAAAACTGAAATTTGTGATTTAGCATTGCATAAATATTGGCTGCAAACTGAAAAGGCCGTTTAGCCAACGTTATGTTTTGAGATATAATTTTATTGTCTTTGTTATTAAAATTGTTGATAAAATCCACTGCTTCAACCATTGAGTTAAAGACTTAAAATGGAAGAATGTTGATAAGCTAATTTCATCTCTTATATAAGAATTACACTTTATCTCCTCCTTCTGATGATTATGATCAGCAAACACAATCAGGCTTCGTGCAAGATCACACTCGTGAAAATGCAAAATACCACAGCGATAAATTCTACCTCTAAAGTCAAGAAAGGCAGGTAGGTAAAATTTATAGCCATCGTAGGCTCTTGCGAGATTGAGAATTAATCGTTCATAGCGTGAACGCTGGATAGTCTTAATCACTGTATGTAACAAATCGTTAAAGGAAAATTCATTGTATATTACCTCATCCTTCATGTGGAAATCTCTAAGAATGGGGCTAACATCTCTGATATTCATCGTTTCCAGAAATTGTGGCATAAGAAGACCATCGTCAACAAAATAGTCTTCATTTTCCATTAAATGGTTCAACCAATCACTGTTGATTGTAAAGGGCTGACGCTGCAGCGCATTCATGACTTTACACATAGACTTGTAATCATTCTTATAATAAGAAGAATAACCTATATATATATATATATATATATATATATATAAAAGTGATTTAGGTCACCAGAACTTAATAAGCGGTGACGATCATAAATCTCACAAGTCGGTCCACTTAGGTAACCCCCTGATAGATCTGAGAGATATCTAGGAGATTGATTCGGCGGACACGCACTCATCCAATCAAGAGGTGGGCATATCATAGGAAGGTTGAGCTTGATCGGAAGTAAAGTAACATCAAAATTACAGACAATGAATAGATTGCTTTCATAATAATAGCCACCTTTCTACTTTTTCTTAACACCACTACCAAAGGATTCCATTGTAATAGAACTTACCAATCCCCGCTCCTCCATAAACTCGAGTAAGAAGACACCGAAGGAAAAAGTCTCAGACTTTTCCATTTTATCAGACATATGAACATTAGAAATGCTCTTTTTAGAGGAGTGGGATTTTAATAACCTAGAATGTGTACGTACAGAAGAGTCTAGTTGATTAATTAAAGAAGCTCCACGAACCATACTTTCATATGTGTTTAAAACAATTCCCAGAACGTGAATAATTAATGCCTCTAGAGTATATTGACCGAACTCTTCAAGCATTTTTATGTCATCATCATTAGCTAATTTCTCAATTATATAATCCTTTGCACTCAATTTATCCTTCTATATTAAGATTTTAATAAAGTTAGGAACATCATTATATATTGAACTCTCGTCGAACTTCATACTGTCATCTTCTATATTCTGTTGTAGCTGACGTAATTCAATTTCCGATAAAGGAAACTTCGATTTATATTCTTCCATAAGATTCAATACTGACAGTTTATACAATTGTGATTTTCTCCTCTTAACGTCTTCTCCCCGAAATTTCAATTTATTTTTTTGCTCTAAAGAAGTATAAAAATGATTTAAAAATACGATTAGCTCTTGAGAATTTTTTTGCTTAGAATTCAAAAACGCTAAAATCCATTTATTTTGCATTGTGTTATTTTTTGTTGTTGTTTTTCCTCGTTGTTGGTTTATCGAACACTGGGTATTAGACAAGATGTGTAAAGCATGTGTGATCCTGTCTCGCGAAATAGTACCTCCCTCTAGAGAAAGGGTACAGGTACATATTGTACTTTGACTTTGACTTTGACTTGTTGTTACTTGTACTCTCAAGGTTAAAAATAGTGTGTACTACTTTAACTTGTACAGAATATGTGTATTATATACCTTTAGGGAACTTTGATTTAAGGAGTAATTAATAGTTGTTGAATGTGTTTATTGTTAAGGAGTAATTAATAGTTGTAAAATGTGTAAAGTTTATTAGTATAAGGAGTAATTAATAGTTTGAGTAGTCTGATTTGTATAAAATAGTATAGCTCTAAAGGGTAACACTTTTTGGAGGGAAATTAGAACGTGTTTAAGGTATGAACTCTAAGAAATTAGGAAGGTTTGAAATAAGGTTGAATGTTGTATCTAAGTTATTCCAACATTAATACCCACACGAGATATGAAGCTTGAATCTACTTGATTTTTTTTAGTGGCAAGGACAACTTGGCAGAGTTAAGGTAGACCCTGCCATAGACACATGAGCTACTAAGTCACGACTTCACACTCCTCAACATTTGTTTTAGAGAGCAATATCTTTAGTCGTTAAGAGGAAATAATGGGCACACACGACGATATATTGAACATTAAGAGTTGATCATAATAGTTATTAAAAAGAAAAAAAAAACATGCATACATGTAGAAACAAGGGTTCCCTCAAGCATATGAACCAATAAGGCAAGGTTAAAAGGTTTTCTCAGAGTTCGACATAGTTGTGTGAGTTAGAGTGATGTTGTTGGGCTCACTAATTTCCCATAGCTCAAGTAATTTTTATGAATTAGATATTTACCAAGGTTTCTAAACTTGTTTTATAATAGTGTTCATATCGATTATAGGAGGCTAATCAGAGACAAAAAAGATAACTAGATGAGCCTTTAAGCCAACTTGATACCTCTATATAATGAGCGTTATACCAAACTCTCCGATGTAGAGTCTTGGTTGAACAAAAGTATTTTCCTTAGACATTGAATATTATAGAATATGGTCTGGTGAACCATTTTAAAGGAGGAACAAATTGTAGTTTGTCTAGACTTATTTAGAGATATAAAGTTGTAAGTTTCCTAGCTTTGACAAGGTAGAAGGTTTGTTGAAAAGTTTTGAGTTTAACTCATTCAATACATGCGATCACAACTCGCACTTACAATGAGTTTGTGAGAAAAGATTTCAAAAGTTAAGGAATTTGCTGGCCTTAGTTATAGTATAAGGATGTACTAGATGATATATGAAGGTAAGTAAGATTTAATGATGTTATGAAGAGATGACTAGTTAGAGTATTAAGACAACTCAAAAAGTAAGTATCCAAATTCATATTTACCAAACGAATATGAGATTATTTTCCTCATCCTTAATGTGAATACCACACTAAATTACTGATACATAGTGAGTAATCCCAAGTTGGTTAAGTTCTTCAACGTGGTAGGTCACATAGATAGTTGTTAAAGGATATGCCCAAACCGTTGGTTAGTGAATCTGATGGGTACTCAAAGGTTCAACAACTTAGAGATTATGTCATGGAATTCTTTCTAGGTTTACATAAGATAACAAAAGGACACACTACCATTCGAGTAGTGGTGGGCTGTTGCACTCACAAGCTTACACATGTACTTTGGATAAAGTCTCGACCCTATGGGATATACGCAAAACTTTTTCATGTTTTAAAACTACGTTATTTCTTACTTTCTTGTTTTAAATTAAATGTGTAAGTCTATGACTTCATTTGAAAATGTATCATTTCAATGTCCGCATATGTTAATTAAGGCATGCATGTTTGACACCTCTAATTAAGGTAAGAAATTAGGGGTGTTAATGTTGGCATCAGAGCCAGACACTGAGTGGTGTACTGGGGAGAACGAATAACAGTGTATGCATTGATTTTCATTTAGTAGTTGACAAAAGAATTTTTAGATCTCACATTGATTGGAGAGGGAAACAAATCATTATTTATAAGGGTGTAAAAATCTCTCCATAGCAAAAAGCATTTTAAACCCTTGAGCAGAAGCCCAAAAAAAAAAGTCAAAATAGGAGAATATTTACTAGTGGTGGGCTTGGACGGTTACAAATGGTATTAGAGCCAGACATCGGGCGATGTGCTAGCGAGGATGCTTGGGCTTGAAAGGGGTTGGATTGTGAGATCTCACATTGATTGGAGAAAGTAACGAGTACCAACAAGGATACTGAGTCTCGAAAGAGGATGGATTGTGAGATCCCACAATAGTTGGAGAGGGGAACATTCTTTATAAGGGAGTGAAAATTTCTCTATGCGTTTTAAAAACGTAAGGTAATCTCGAAAACCCGAAGAAGACAATATCTGCTAGCGATGAGCTTGGGCTATTACAATTTTCAAAGCCACGAGCACGTGTCATCATACAACACACAATTATAACCAAATGATGGTAAGGCCACTTACTTGGTTAGCCTTCGAAGCTGCTACAACCATTTGACGTTAGCTTAATGCTGGCCTCTAAATTTTAATTTTCCCTAAGAAGTCCAACAACCATAAATTAAAATTTTATTATGGAAATTAACTCACCTACTTTTGTATAAAGTAATTTAAACTTACTCATAAGTATATAAACTAACTAAACCTACCGGTACATTAATAATTTAAACTCGATTCTAAAAATTTAACTAGGCAAAAGATAGTCATACTAATTTAAGCTTCTGAAAATTTGAAAGAAGAAAGTGTCCGAACGTATCAAACCCAAGCCGGATCAGCCAAAATATTAACCTAGAGCCGTCAAAAAATGTATTTTTCGAATGACTTTAAACAGTTCAAGTGGGCTTATAAAATGAAGTGATGGACCTCCCTTTTACCATGGGACAATACCATTAATTCTCTTAAAAACATCTTTTCATGATACGGGGTTACAACACTACGAACTTTAAATATAATGTTTTAAAATGAAGTGATTGGCTAGATTAGAAGCTATTGATCTGCAAGTTGCATAAAACCTTTGGTCCATTAGCTCAGTTTGTTAGAACGTCGCGCTAATTAAGTGCGAAGGTAGCATGTTTGCCACTTGGATGGGTCAATTTAATTAATTCCCAATGATATCTTTAATGATACGGGGGTAAAGCACTACAAACTTTAAAAGATAACGACCTAAAGTTTTAAGTTTATTATGCATAAAATTATGTAACCTAAACTCGATTGACTGGTTTAGGAGCTACTACTCTGCAATGAGTATAAAACTTGTGGCCTATTAGATTAGTTGGTTAGAACGTCGAGTTAATAACATGAAGGTTGGATGGGCTAATTTCATGATGACTTGAAATTAAAGAGTTTTAAGTTTTATTATGCATAAAATTATGTAACCTAAACTCGATTGGCTATATTAGGAGCTACTACAGTTTTGACACTTGCATGGTTAATTTCATTCCTTCTCAATAATGATATATTTAATGATACTAGATTTAAAAGATAATCACTTATAGTTTTAAGTTTATTATGCATAAAATTATGTAAGCTAAACTTGATTGACTGAATGAGGAGCTATCGATCTACAATGTTCATAAAACCTATGGCCTATTAGCTCAGTTTGTTAGAATGTCGGGCTAATAATGTGAAGGTCGTTGGTTTGACACCTGCATGGGCCGATTTCATTTCTTCTTAATAATATTTTTTCATGATACGGGGTTACAACATTACGAACTTTAAAGATAATGACTTAAAGTTTTAAGTTTATCATGCAAAAAATTATGTAACATAAACTCAATTTATTAAATTATGAGCTATCAATCTACAATGTGCATAAAACCTATGGCTTATTAGCTAAGTTGGTTAGAGCGATGTGCTAATATCGTGAAGGTTGCAGGTTTGACATCTCCATGTGCTAATTTCATTTATTTTTAATTATATCTTTTCATGATACGAGTTAAAACACTATGAACTTTAAAAGATAATGACTTTTTTAAGTTTATTATGCATAAAGTTATGCAAACGAAACTCGATTGACTGGATGAGGAGCTAACGATCTATAACGTGCATAAAACTTATGCCCAATTAGCTCAGTTGGTTAGATTGTTGTGTTAATAACGTGATGGTTGTAGATTTGACAAATTACATAGGCCAAATTTTATTAATTCATAATAATATCTTTTCATGATATGGGGTTACAACACTACGAACTGTAAACCGATAAGACCTGCGAGGTAACCTTTCTCATTCACAATTTTTCTTTAGTCGTTCGATATGTTCTTCTACGAAGAATGAAATTTGAGGATTTCTGAGGGTCCTTTTAGGAACAAGGAGGTAAATGAACTTATTTTGGCCGTTCGATATGTTCTTATACGAAGGATGAAATTTGAGGATTTCTGAGGGTCCTTTTAGGAACAAGAAGGAGGTAAATGAACTTATTTTGGCCGTTCGATATGTTCTTCTATGAAGGATGAAATTCGAGGATTTCTGAGGGTCCTTTCAGGAACAAGGAGGTAAATGAACTAACTTTGAAGGCCAGATTCAGTATTGCGACAGTCAGGAGAGAAAAATTTCAGGCAAGCCACATGTCAACTTGTTGGAGGGAAAGCGCGTTAGACAGCCTGAGGGACACGTATTGACGATTGGGTGGAATAACGCGTTATGTGCATTGTCAGGAGAAAATTTTCCGACAAGCCACGTGTCAACTTGTGGGACAGAAAGCGCGTCAGATAGCCAGCAAGCCACGTGTTAACTTGCGGGAGGAAAAGCATGTCAGACAGCCTGAGGGACACGTATTGACGATGAATGGAATAATGCGTCATGCGTGTTGTAAGGTGACGCGGTTCCACTCGATTTGCAACACGTGGTAGCTCTTCCAACCCATGCCCACATCTAACCTAGTTTGACTAGATAGATGTTTGACCCGATCAGTATGGTGCCAAGCTTCAATGTAAAGAATCTCACTTCCCAACGCACTCCTCCGGTTTTGAACCCACCACTCATCAGTAGCTGACCTCTATCACTCCACACCTTCTTCAATTCTCTTCATAAGCTCACAAATTACCTTCTCATTCTCTTCCTTCTCCTGTTTGAGATAGAAACAACTCTCACTCAGCTCAGCCACTTCCTTTTCTAACCTTTCAATCTCCATTTCTAAAAGCTTTCTTTTCTTTTTTAATCTCTACTTTCTCCTTCAAAAGGCGCTCGTTCAGGAATTTCAACGTCTGCAACTGAGACTTCTCCACAAATTTATTAGCGGCAGATTTTGGTTGTTGCTCTAAATCTCTATTCTCCTTCTGATGATTTGGAAGTTTCTTTGGCTCGTTCGTCGATCGTGTGTTCAATCTAGATTCCTTCTTCGATTTTTTTGTCTCTAATATCGTGATTTTGCCAAATCTGCTGCGTATGCCCTCATTTCCAATGGCTTCCACCGCTTCACAACTATGACCATCATCTTTTTCTTCGCCATGTTCTTTCGCTTTTAGATCTTCATTTTGAGCCATCAAGAGAAGACCTTCGTTTGTTGCGTCATCCAAGGCTAGGTTGATTGTTTTTTCCACCTTTTTATCAACTCGACAATTGTTTGCAAAATGCCCCTCTGCCATAATTGTAACATTTGTCGAAGTTACAATCGTTCGCATAGTGACCATATTTGTGACATTTGTAACACTGAATGTTGGAGTAAATTGATTGGCTGCCTCTTCCTCGACTGCGTCCTCTTCCATGCAAATTTGTTTGGCTCGATTGTCCCTTCTTCTTACAGTATCCTTCATGACTGCTGCCTTGACAATCATGACCATTTTTACTACTTTCACGGCCAAAACCTCTACCTTCAAAATTTTGAGAGTAGAGTACCTTTTCATCTTTAATTGACGCCTTGGTTTGAAGTGCTTGATTGACTCCTTCATTTCGGTTGAGTTGTTGGTTAATGACCTTAAAATCATCTCCAAAACCCGCGTCTCGGCTAACATTTCTCCATTTGGTTGAGTTGGTTTACCACAGTGTGTACATGCGTGACGTAGTCAAATACACTTTATAACTTCTTTATCTTCATGATCTCCAACTTGCCACGAAGAGTTTTGAGACGCACTTGTTTGACTCGGTCGATTCATTTGAACACTTTTCCTAAAGTGTCCGACGCTTCTTTTGAAGTAGTTGCACTGACAAGCTTCTCAAAGCCCGACACGTCAACGGCTCGGAACTACATGTAAAGTGCCCCCTCATCCTTTGATCGCATCTCTTTTAACGCCTTGTTTTGTGTTGCTGTATAAACCAGGGTATCTTTTGGTTCTTCTAACTCTTCTTCGACCACCTCCCATGCATCTTGAGAACCAAGAAAAGCTTTCATATGAATGCTCTAATTCTCGTAGTTTGTCTTCATTAGTCGCGGTAGCGACATTTGACCCGTCACATTCGCCATTGGCTTGATACACATTTGTTAAACAAAACTAATAAATTTGTGAAATAAGTCTCACACACACTAACGATAGAAGGAGACAAAGAACACTCTGTTTATCTGAAAAAACCTTCTATTGCTTCTCTATTTCTTTTCTTTTTTTTTTTTCTCTGCTCTCTTTACCATTTTACAATAGTAATAAAAAATGTATTTACAAGGTCCTAAATATAGACATAAGAATGTCATTATTTCCTAACCCATAAAAAGTCATTCTTCATATAAAGATTCTTGGCCTTTCATCTTCAACACTCTTGGCCTTTCCCTCTAAGACTGACTCTTGATTTAAAACCCACTCAAATTCTCCATAAGGAATCCGATCCCTGCCACTTCCTTGCGATGAATCCCTTACCCTGATCCCCACACAAATAAATAGAGAATTTCGTGGAAATGGAGAATGAAATAGATGGTGAGGATGATGACAGGGAATGGACATCTCTACCTGTGGCCCCTGCACATGTCGTGTTTTATGGTTGTATGACATATACTATGTTATGTATATGATATGATATACGATATGTTGCATACTAGTTATGCTATGATATCATATACACTATTCTAGGACTATGAGGCATTAGAAAATCGTGTATTGTTAATTATTAAAAATATGAAATGAATCAAGTATTTATATCTCATAGGAATACTATGCTAGGAATAGATTGGATGTATGACTAGCTTTCTAGCGCCATGAATATATGTCATGCTTTAATGTTATGGGACCTCATGCATTTTGTATACCACGTGCATCGAGATACTTCTATATTATGTTTAGTACACCCTATGCCTATGAAACATTAGAAAAACCATGTATTGTTAATCATGAACAATATGACAAGAATCAAGTATGTATGTCTCATAGGAACGTTATGTTGTGTTTTAATGTTAGGGATCTCATGCATTTTATATGGGAGGGGCATCGAGATACTTCCCCATTATGATTAGTACAAACACATACCTTAAAATATTTATGTTCCGTATGATATTATGCTGGTCGTTTCCCTTCATGGTATTTGGTAGTGTGAGTGTGCACAAGCTCGACGAGGCAAACCCATAGAGTACTCTTATACCAACCCACCTGGTGGTCAATGTGCACATTCATGAGTCGTGTGTAGGGAAGTACAACATATTCAACTCTGCTCGGACTGAAAAGCAAAGCCCAAGCCCATGCCACAATGTATTTATGAAAGGATAGGTCCCACTATATTACACGTCATTCATATTCCGACCTTAAGAGTGGGATTACTTACTGAGTATTTATTAAAGTACTCAAACCACATGCTACTCTTATTTTAAAGTAAAGGTAAGATACCCATTTACGGATGACAACGTTGCGTTCAAGGCCAAGAAACCAAAGTTAGGGTAGTTGCATTCATGTTATTTTTAGTAATCCTTAGGTTAGATCAGGGCATTGCTTTATTTTTATTTAAACTAAAGTTATCTGTTTTCCACTATGTTGTTCATAACAATATTGTTTTAATGAGTTCATTATGAACATTTAAGTCCATAGCACCATTTATGAAATGTTGTAAATACATTCTTTCATGCATAGTAGTAATGTCATGTATGCCGTGACTCTATTTTTTAATAGGAAAATAGAGTAGTTGGTTATAAGAACCATGAATAAAAAGGGATAAAAATCTGTGTCATCTGACAAGTGTAGATATTTTTTTTTACAGATTATCCAGAAAGTTCAATCTCAAAATCACAGTGATTCTGAAGCTCTCAATGTCATTTAAGCTTCCCCTATAAAGTTGAAAGTTTAGGTAACAGTTTGGAACAAGAATTGAGCTCTTTTCCAAAAGGCATAACAAGTTATTCATACAATTCAACCTTAGTTTTGAATTACATAGGCATAACAAGATTGTCGTGTTAAAAACGTGGAGGTCGTAGGTTTGAAAATTACATAGGCCAGTTTTATTAATTCTTAATAATATCTTTACATGATACGGGATTACAACAGTACGAACTTTAAACCGATGATACGGCCGTTCACAATTTTTCTTTAGATCTGAGTCGTTCGATATTTTCTTCAATGAAGGATGAAATTCGAGGATTTCTGAGAGTCATTTCAGGAACAAGAAGGAGGTAAATGAACTTATTTTGGCCGTTCGATATGTTCTTTTACGAAAGATGAAATTCGAGTATTTCTCAGAGTCTTTTCACGAACAAGGAGGTAAATGAACTCACTTTGAAGGCCAGATTCAGTATTGGGACTCTCATGAGAGAAAATTTTTCAGTAAGCCACGTGTCAACTTGTGGGAAGGAAAACGCGTGAGAAAGCCGGCAAGCCACGTGTCAACTTGCGGGAGGGAAAGCGTGTCAGACAGCCTGAGGGACACGTATCGACGATTGGGTGGAATAACGCGTCAGGCGCATTGTTAGGCAAGAAAGTCAATGGCCTATTAGCTTAGTTGGTTAGAGCATTGTGCAAATAACCTGGAGGTCGCAGGTTTGACACTTGAATGGACCAATTTCATTCATTTTTAATTATATCTTTTCAAGATACGAGTTAAAACACTACGAACTTTAGAAGATAATGACTTTTTTAAGTTTATTATGCATAAAGTTATGTAAACAAAACTCGATTGGCAGTATTAAGAGCTAACGACCTATAAGGTGCATAAAACCTATGCCCAATTAGCTCAGTTGTAAGATTATTGTTTTAAAAACGTGGACGTCGTAGGTTCGACAATTCCATAGAACAAGTTTTTTTAATTCTTCATAATATCTTTTCATGATACAGGGTTACAACAGTACGAACTTTAAACCGATGATACGGCCGTTCAAAATTTTCTTTAGATCTGAGTCGTTCGATATGTTCTTACATGAAGGATGAAATTCGAGGATTTCTGAGAGTCATTTCAGGAACAAGAAGGAGGTAAATGAACTTATTTTGGCCGTTCGATATGTTCTTTTACGAAAGATGAAATTCGAGTATTTCTCAGAGTCTTTTCACGAACAAGGAGGTAAATGAACTCACTTTGAAGGCCAGATTCAGTATTGCGACTCTCATGAGAGAAAATTTTTCGGCAAGCCACGTGTCAACTTGTGGGAAGGAAAGCGCGTGAGAAAGCCGGCAAGCCAAGTGTCAACTTGCCGGAGGGAAAGCGTGTCAGACAGCCTGAGGGACACGTATCGACGATTGGGTGGAATAACGCGTCAGGCGCATTGTTAGGCAAGAAAGTCAATGGCCTATTAGCTTAGTTGGTTAGAGCATTGTGCAAATAACCTGAAGGTCGCAGGTTTGACACTTGAATGGACCAATTTCATTCATTTTTAATTATATCTTTTCAAGATACGAGTTAAAACACTACGAACTTTAGAAGATAATGACTTTTTTAAGTTTATTATGCATAAAGTTATGTAAACAAAACTCGATTGGCAGTATTAAGAGCTAAAGACCTATAAGGTGCATAAAACCTATGCCCAATTAGCTCAGTTATAAGATTATTGTTTTAAAAACGTGGAGGTCGTAGGTTCGACAATTTCATAGACCAAGTTTTTTTAATTCTTCATAATATCTTTTCATGATACGGGGTTACAACAGTACGAACTTTAAACCGATGATACGGCCGTTCAAAATTTTCTTTAGATCTGAGTCGTTCGATATGTTCTTACATGAAGGATGAAATTCGAGGATTTCTGAGAGTCATTTCAGGAACAAGAAGGAGGTAAATGAACTTATTTTGGCCGTTCGATATGTTCTTTTATGAAAGATGAAATTCGAGTATTTCTTAGAGTCTTTTCATGAACAAGGAGGTAAATGAACTCACTTTGAAGGCCAGATTCAGTATTGCGACTCTCATGAGAGAAAAAATTTCGGCAAGCCACGTGTCAACTTGTGGGAAGGAAAGCGCGTGAGAAAGCCGGCAAGACAAGTGTCAACTTGCCGGAGGGAAAGCGTGTCAGACAGCCTGAGGGACACGTCTTAACGATAGGGTAGAATAACACGTCAAGTGCATTGTCAGGCGAGAAAATCTGTGGCCTATTAGCTCAGTTGGTTAGAGCGTCGTGCTAATAACGCGAAGGTCGCAGGTTCGAGACCTGCATGGGCCAATTTTCCTTATTTTTAATTATATCTCTTCATTATACGAGTTAAAACACTACGATTTTTAGAAGATAATGACTTTTTTTTAAGTTTATTGTGCATAAAGTTACGTAAACGAAACTCGATTGGCTGGATTAGGAGCTAACGATCTATAATGTGCATAAAATCTTTGCCCAATTAGCTCAGTTGTAAGATTATCGTGTTAAAAACGTGGAGGTCGTAGGTTCGACAATTACATAGGTCTAGTTTTATTAATTATTAATAATATATTTACATGATACGGGGTTACAACACTACGAACTTTAAACCGATGATACGGCCGTTCACAGTTTTTCTTTAGAGGATTTATGAGAGTCATTTCAGGAACAAGAAGTTGGTAAATGGACTAGTTTTGGCTGTTTCGATATGTTCTTGTTGGTAAATGAACTAGTTTTGGCCGTTCGATATGTTCTTTTATGAAAGATGAAATTTGAGGATTTTTTAGAGTCTTTTCACGAACAAGGAGGTAAATGAACTCACTTTGAAGGCCAGATTCAGTATTGCGACTCTCATGAGAGAAAATTTTTCGGCAAGCCACGTGTCAACTTGTGGGGAAGGAAAGCGCGTGAGAAAGCCGGCAAGCCAAGTGTCAACTTGCCGGAGGGAAAGCGTGTCAGACAGCCTGAGGGACACGTCTTAACGATAGGGTAGAATAACACGTCAAGTGCATTGTCAGGCGAGAAAATCTATGGCCTATTAGCTCAGTTGGTTAGAGCGTCGTGCTAATAACGCGAAGGTCGCAGGTTCGAGACCTGCATGGGCCAATTTCCCTCATTTTTAATTATATCTTTTCATTATACGAGTTAAAACACTACGATTTTTAGAAGATAATGACTTTTTTAAGTTTATTATGCATAAAGTTACGTAAACGAAACTCGATTGGCTGGATTAGAAGCTAACGATCTATAATGTGCATAAAATCTTTGCCCAATTAGCTCAGTTGTAAGATTATCGTGTTAAAAACGTGGAGGTCGTAGGTTCGACAATTACATAGGTCTAGTTTTATTAATTATTAATAATATATTTACATGATACGGGGTTACAACACTACGAACTTTAAACCGATGATACGGCCGTTCACAGTTTTTCTTTAGAGGATTTATGAGAGTCATTTCAGGAACAAGAAGTTGGTAAATGAACTAGTTTTGGCCGTTCGATATGTTCTTTTATGAAAGATGAAATTTGAGGATTTTTTAGAGTCTTTTCACGAACAAGGAGGTAAATGAACTCACTTTGAAGGCCAGATTCAGTACTTCGACTCTCATGAGAGAAAATTTTTCGTCAAGCCACGTGTCAACTTGTGGGGAAGGAAAGCGCGTGAGACAGCCGGCAAGCCACGTGTCAACTTGCGGGAGGGAAAGCGTGTCAGACAGCCTGAGGGACACGTATTGACGATTGGGTGGAATAACGCATCAGGCGCATTGTGAGATGAGAAAATCTATGGCTTGTTAGCTTAGTTGGTTAGAACTTTGTGCTAATAATGTGAAGGTTGTAGGTACGACAACTGCATGGGCCAATTTCCCTCATTTTTTATTATATCTTTTTCATGATACGAGTTAAAACACTACGAACTTTAGAATATAATGACTTTTTTAAGTTTATTATGCATAAAGTTATGTAAACGAAACTCGATTGGCTGTATTAAGAGCTAACGACCTATAAGGTGCATAAAACCAATGGCCAATTAGCTCAGTTGTAAGATTGTTGTTTTAAAAACGTGGAGGTCGTAGGTTGGACAATTTCGTAGACCATGTTTTTTTAATTCTTCATAATATCTTTTCATGATACGGGATTACAACAATACGAACTTTAAACCGATGATATGACCGTTCAAAATTTTTTTTAGATCTGAGTCGTTCGATATGTTCATACATGAAGGATGAAATTCGAGGATTTCTGAGAGTCATTTCAGGAACAAGAAGGAGGTAAATGAACTTATTTTGGTCGTTCGATATGTTCTTTTACGAAAGATGAAATTCGAGTATTTCTCAGAGTCTTTTCACGAACAAGGAGGTAAATGAACTCACTTTGAAGGCCAGATTCAGTATTGCGACTCTCATGAGAGAAAATTTTTCGGCAAGCCACGTGTCAACTTGTGGGAAGGAAATCGCATGAGAAAGCCGGCAAGCCAAGTGTCAACTTGCCGGAGGGAAAGCGTGTCAGACAGCCTGAGGGACACGTCTTAACGATAGGGTAGAATAACACGTCAAGTGCATTGTCAGGCGAGAAAATCTATGGCCTATTAGCTCAGTTGGTTAGAGTGTCGTGCTAATAACGCGAAGGTCGCAGGTTCAAGACCTGCATGGGCCAATTTCCCTCATTTTTAATTATATCTTTTCATTATACGAGTTAAAACACTACGATTTTTTTTTAGAAGATAATGACTTTTTTAAGTTTATTATGCATAAAATTATGTAAACGAAACTCGATTGGCTGGATTAGGAGCTAACGATCTATAATGTGCATAAAATCTTTGCCCAATTAGCTCAGTTGTAAGATTGTCGTGTTAAAAACGTGGAGGTCGTAGGTTCGACAATTACATAGGCCAAGTTTTATTAATTCTTAATAATATGTTTACATGATACGGGGTTACAACACTACGAACTTTAAACCGATGATACGACTGTTCACAATTTTTCTTTAGATCTGAGTCGTTCGATATTCAAGGATTTCTCAGAGTCTTTTTACGAACAAGGGGGTAAATGAACTCACTTTGAAGGCCATATTCAGTATTTCGACTCTCATGAGAGAAAACTTTTCGGCAAGCCACGTGTCAACTTGTGGGAAGGAAAGCGCGTGAGACAGCCGGAAAACCACTTGTCAACTTGCGGGAGGGAAAGCATATCAGACAGCCTATCGATTGGGTTGAATAACGCGTCAGGCGCATTGTGAGGTGAGAAAACCTTTGGCCTATTAGCTCAATTGGTTAGAGCGTCATACTAATAATGCAAAGGTTGCAAGTTCGATTCCTACATGGGGCCAATTACCCTCATTTTTAATTATATCATTTTCATGATACGAGTTAAAACACTACGAAATTTAGAAGATAATGACTTTTTTAAGTTTATTATGCAAAAAGATATGTAAACAAAACTCGATTTTTTTTAAGTTTATTATGCAAAAAGTTATGTAAACAAAACTCGATTGGCTGGATTAGGAGCTAACGATCTATAATGTGCATAAAATCTATAACCATTTAACTCAGTTGTAAGATTGTAGTGTTAAAAACGTAAAGGTCGTAGGTTCGACAATTACATAGCAAAGTTTTATTAATTATTCATAATATCTTTTCATGATACGGGGTTACAACAGTACGAATTTAAATAGATGATACGGCTGTTCCCAATTTTTCTTTAGATCTGAGTTGTTCGATATGTACTTCTATGAAGGATGAAATTCGAGGATTTCTCAGATTCAGTTTGTGACTCTCATGATAGAAAATTTTTCGGCAAGCCACGTGTCAACTTGTGGGAAGGAAAGCGCGTGATACAGTCGGCAAGCCACGTGTCAACTTGCGGGAGGGAAAGCGTGTCAGACGGCCTGAGGGACACGTATTGACGATTGGGTGGAATAACACGTCAAGCGCATTGTCAAGCAATAAAATTTATGGCCTATTAGCTTAGTTGGTTAGAGCATCGTGCTAATAACTCGAAGGTTGCATGTTCGACACCTGCATGTGCCAATTTCCCTCATTTTTAATTATATCTTTTCATGATACGAGTTAAAACACTACGAACTTTAGAAGATAATGACTTTTTTAAGTTTATTATGCATAAAGTTATGTAAACGAAACTCGATTGGTTGGATTATGAGCTAACGATCTATAATGTGCATAAAATCTATGCCCAATAAAGCTCAATTGTAAGATTGTCTTGTTAAAAAGCCAAAATAACACATGCAAAAAAGAACAAAAGGCCTTGGACACATGGAGGTCGTAGGTTCGAACATTACATAGGCCAAGTTTTATTAGTTCTTAATAATATCTTTACATGATACGGGGTTACAACAGTACAAACTTTAAACCGATGATACGGCCGTTCACAATTTTTCTTTAGATCTGAGTCGTTCAATATGTTCTTTCAATGAAGGATGAAATTCGAGGATTTCTGAGAGTTCTTTCAGAAACAAGAAGGAGGTAAATGAACTTATTTTGGCGGTTCCATATGTTCTTTTAAGAAAGATTAAATTCTTGGATTTCTTATAGTCTTTTCACGAACAAGGAGGTTAATGAACTCACTTTGAAGGCCAGATTCAGTATTGCAACTCTCATGAGAGAAAATTTTTCGACAAGCCATGTGTCAACTTGTGGGAAGGAAAGCGCGTCAGACAGCCGGCAAGCCACGTGTCAACTTGTGGGAGGGAAAGCGTGTCAGACAGCCTGAGAGACACGTATTGACGATTGGGTGGAATAGCGCATCAGACGCATTGTCAAGAGAGAAAATTTTCCACGTGTTAACTTGTGGGATGGAAAGCGCGTCAGATAGCCAGCAAGCCACGTGTCAACTTGCGGGAGGGAAAGCGGCCACGTGTTAACTTGCGGGAGGGAAAGCGTGTCACGTGTCAACTTGCGGGAGGGAAAGCGTGTCAGAAAGCCTGAGGGACACGTATTGACGATTAGGTGGAATAACGCGTCAGGCTTGTTGTAAAGTGACTCGGCTCCACTCGATATTCGACACGCGATAGCTCATCCGACCCACGCCCACGTCTAACCAAGTTTGACTAGAAGGATGTTCAACTCGATCCGTATGGTGCCACGCTTCAATGTAAAGAATTTCACTTTCCAGCACGCACCTTGGTTTTGAACCCACGACTTATCATTAACATTCCTCTCTTTCTCCATACTTCTTCAATTCTTTTCACAAGCTTAGAAATTACTTTCCCATTCTCTTTCTTCCCCTGTGTGAGATAGAAAGAACTCCCACTCAGCTCATTCTTCTCTAAGCTTTCAATCTCCAATTCTAAAAGCTTTCTTTTCTTTTTCAATCTCTACTTTCTCCTTCAAAATGCGCTCGTTCAGGGATTTCAATGTCTGCAACTAAGACTTCTCCATAGATTTATCCACCGTAGATTTTGGTTGTTGCTCTAAATCTCTATTCTCCTTCTGATGATCTGGTAGTTTCTTTGGCTCGTTCGTCGATTGCGTGTTCAATCCAGATTCCTTCTTCGATTTTCTCATCTCCAATATGGTGATATTTCCGAATCCCCTGTGTATCCCCTCATTTCCAACGGTTTTCACCGCCTCACAACTACCGCCATCGTCTTTTTCTCCGTCGTGTTCTTACGCTTTCAGATCTTCATTTTTAGCCATCAAGAGAAGACCTAAGACCTTGGTTTGTTGCGTCACCAAGGCTAGGTTGATTGTTTCTTCCACATTTTTATCGGCTCGACAATCTTTTACAAAATGGCCCTCTACCACAATTGTAACATTTGTCGGAGTTATAATAATTTGCATAGTGCATATTTATGACATTTGTAGCACTGAATGTTCTACCACAATTGTAACATTTGTCGGAGTTATAATAATTTGCATAGTGCATATTTATGACATTTGTAGCACTGAATGTTGGAGTAAATTGATCGACTGCCTCTTCCTCCATTGCGTCCTCTTCCATGCCAATTTGCTTGGCTCGGCTGTCCCTTCTTCTTATATTATCCTTCATGACTACTTCCTTGAGCACAGTGACCATTTTTACTACTTTCACTATCAAAACCTCTACCTTCAAAATTTTAAGAGTAGAGTACCTTTTAATCTTTGATTGACGCCTTGGTTTGAAGTGATTGATCAAGTGTTTCCTCCTTCTTCTTCTTACGTTGCTCGTCTTCCTCGAGAAAACTGGCTAGCTCGTCGACTGTGAACGTTGCTAGGTCCTTTAACTCTTCTATCGCGCATACAACATTCTAAAGTTTTTGGTTATGACCTTAAAATCTTCTCCAAAACCCGTGTCTCGGCTAACATTTCTCCATTTCGATTGAGTTGGTTAACTAGAGTTTGTACATGCGTGATGTAGTCAGATACACTTTCTGACTCCTTCATCTTCATGCTCTCCAACTTGCCACAAAGAGTTTGGAGACGCACTTGCTTGACTCGGTCGATTTCTTTGAACACTTTTCCTAAAGTTTCTGACGTTTCTTTTCAAGTAGTTGCATTGGCAAGCTTCACAAAGCCCGACTCGTCAACGGCTCGGAACAACATGTATAGTGTCGCCTTATCCTTTGATCACACCTCTTTTAACGTCTTGTTTTGTGCCGCTGTATAACCCGTGGTATCTTTTGGTTCTTCTAACCCTTCTTCGACCACCTCCCATGCATCTTGAGAACCGAGAAAAGCTTTCATATGAATGCTCCAATTCCCGTAGTTTGTCTTCACTAGTCACGGTAGCAGAATTTGACACACATTCGCCATTGGCTTGATATAATTTTGTTAACAAAAACTCATAAATTTGTGAAATAAGTCCCACACACACTAACGATAGAAGGAGACAAAGAACACTCTGAAAAAACCTTCTATTTCTTCTCTGTTTCTTTTCTTTTTTTACTTTGCTCTACTTTACCTTACGATAGTAATAACAAATGTATTTATAAGGTTTTCGAAAACTAAACAGAGACATAACAATGCCACTGTTCCTAACCCTTAAAAAGTCATTATTCCTATAAAGATTCTTGACCTTTCATCTTCAAAACTTTTGGTGACTCTTGAATTTAAATCCCACTAAAATTCCCCATGGGGAATCCGATCCCTACCACTTCCTTGCCATGAATCCCTTACCTTTATCCGCACAAAAATAAATAGAGAATTTCATGGAAATGGAGAATGAAATAGATGGTGGGGATGATGACGGGGAATGGACATCGCTACCTGTGGCCCCTGCACATGTCGTGTTTTATGATTGTATGACATATACTATGTTATGTATATGATATGATATATGATATGTTGCATACAAGTTACTCTATGATATCATATACACTATTCTAGGACTATGAGACATTAGAAAATCATGTATTGTTAATTATTAAAAATATGAAATGAATCGAGTATTTATATCTCATAGGAACACTATGCTAGGAATAGATTTGAGGTATTATTAGCGCCATGAATATATGTCATGCTTTGAAGTTATGGGACCTCATGCATTTTGTATACCACGTGCATCGAGATACTTCTATATTATGTTTAGTACACCCTATGCCTATGAAACATTAGAAAAACCATGTATTGTTAATCATGAACAATATGACAAGAATCAAGTATGTATGTCTCATAGGAACGTTATGTCGTGTTTTAATGTTAGGGATCTCATGCATTTTATATGGGAGGTGCATTGAGATACTTCCCCATTATGATTAGTATAAACACATACCTTAAAATATTTATGTTCCGTATGATATTATGCTGGTCGTTTCCCTTCATGGTATTTGGTAGTGTGAGTGTGCACAAGCTCGACGAGGCAAACCCATAGAGTACTCTTATACCAACCCACCTGGTGGTCAATGTGCACATTCATGAGTCGTGTGTAGGGAAGTACAACATATTCAACTCTGCTCGGACTGAAAAGCAAAGCCCAAGCCTATGCCACAATGTATTTATGAAAGGATAGGTCCCACTATATTACACGTCATTCATATTCCGACCCTAATAGTGGGATTACTTACTGAGTATTTATTAAAGTACTCAAACCACATGCTACTCTTATTTTAAAGTAAAGGTAAGATACCCATTTACGGATGACAACGTTGCGTTCAAGGCCAAGAAACCAAAGTTAGGGTAGTTGCATTCATGTTATTTTTAGTGATCCTTAGGTTAGATCACGGCATTGCTTTATTTTTATTTAAACTAATGTTATCTGTTTTCTACTATGTTGTTCATAACAATATTGTTTTAATGAGTTCTTATGAACATTTAAGTCCATAGCATTGTTTATGAAATGTTGTAAATGAATTCTTTCATGCATAGCTGTAATGTCATGTATGCTGTGACGATATTGTTTAATAGAAAAATAGAGTAGTTGGTTATAAGAACCCTGAATAAAAAGGGATAAAAATATGTGTCCTCTAACCCGTGTAGATATTTTTTACGGATTATCCAGAAATTTCAATCTCAAAATCATAGTGGTTCTAAAGCTCTCAATGTCTGTTTAAGCTTGCCCTGTAAAGTTGAAAGTTTAGGCAATAGTTTGGAACAACAATCGAGCTTCCAATAGTAGGCAATAAGCTTTTAGATTTTGGGTCTTCTTCTCTGAGATTTCTTCAAAATTCAAGAGCAATTCTACACCATTTCTCTTCAAACTTGTTCTTACAATGCTGAAAGTGCCAGGAAATCATTTCCCCAATCCAATTCGTCGATACACGAGAATACGTCAAGCAAGGACGATCCCAATTGCACCTCCAAAGAATGTTTCCATAGAAGACAACGAAGAGAAATAACCTCAAGAACAAGCCAAGTTCAAGAAAATCTATTTTGGGCTCAAATTAGGGGTAAGTTTCAAAATCCTATCTACAATCTCTTTTCCTTCAAATTAAGGATTCCTTCCGCTTGAGAGCAAGAAATTACTTCTACTCCATTTTTACGAACTATGAAGCCAAGAAAATTAACTTTTTCGATGCAAAAACTACACTTATTAAAATGAGCATAAACTTTCTCTTTCCTAAGCATAATCAAAAGTTACTTAACATGCTTTACATGCTCATACAAAGTCTTTGAATAAATTAAAATATCATCAAAATGTACAACAACATGCTTTTCTAAATATTCTATCAAAACACGATTCATTAAGATAAATGTACTAGGAGCATTAGTTAACCCAGAAGGCATAACAAGTCATTCATACAATCTAACCTTAGTTTTGAAAGCTCTTTTCCATTCATCTCGTATATGCATTCTAATTTAATGATATCCAGATTTCAAATCAATCTTTGTAAATAGATATGAGCCATGCAATTCATCAAGCATATGGTCTAGCCTAGGAATAGGATGTCGATATTTTACCGTGATTTTGTTGATGGCTCAAGGCTTAAAATCATTTTTTATGACACGTACTGACAAAGAAAAAATTTGATAAAAATGGAACAAGATTCGAAAAATAAGAACAAAAACTCGTAACACATAGAACTGATGTGACAAAGAAAAAAATGATAAAAATTGAAACGAGATTTGGAAACTAAGGACAACAAGTCGTAACACATGGAACTGATTGCTCGAGACGACCCTCCTCTATGACCTTAACTAACAATTAGTGATCCCCAAAAAAGGAAAAGTAATATATAGTGCAACTAAATAAGTAACCTACTTGTAGGCGGTAATCGAATCCTTGGTTAAGCGAGTTGCCACAGATTTTTCTCAAGGTTATAGAAAGTTCAAGTGTAGATTATATGTAACGACCCTAGTTTTTTAGGGACCTGGAGTGACTAGAATATGCATGCCACAATTTTCTACTTAATTTAAGGTCGCTACCGTATACGTACCATAAACATTGAATGCGGAAGACTTCATTAAAATTTCATAAAACATAACCTTTATCTTAAAACACAGCCATGAACTTACGTGTTTAAAAAACATCTTTAAAACGACACCACAAAAGACTAAATAAAATGAATAAGAGTTTAAGTTAGAAACAACCTAGTCTAGCCTAAGTCTAAGAAAACAAATACCATTACCCTATGCATGTGCCATGGTCGAGAGTTGCGATGCCGTTGTCAGTCGTAAGAAAAATGTAGTAGCACATGACTTGAGTATTTAAAGGAATACTCAGTAAGTGACCACACTATTAGGGATAAATGCAACAATCACATGCAATGAAATGATGGGACCTATCTTTGGTTTCATTTCTCTTTCCCTACGGTGTTGTCCTAATGGGTAATCGTGGACGTGTACCATATACTCTACACACAGCCCATACTTGCGAGTATTGGCTCACCAGCTAGTTCGCACACCGCTGGGCCACTTTCCTTATCCGGTGGGCATACTCTGGGAGCCCCTTATGTCGGGACCCATTAAAACTAGTAACCGTCACGGCAGCGCTATGCAAGCATAACGATTGTTGTCCTGTCATTAGATGTACACGTCCTACCCTCGTTATGGGATAGGGTTATCCCCCCAGATGCATGAACACACATAATGCATGAGGTCCCCCCTACTTCTACATTTATCATTAATGAACATAACCCCCCTGTCACGTTCCGTGCTTCATGTCATTCTCATTTTCAATTTACATTTCATACATATTCCTATCGGGGTTATGATTCCAGACAGTTTATCGTGTTTCACGTCATACAATTCATGCTATTAACATTCAAATATAAGTGACCTAACATAACGTTCTATGCTTTTAACATAACATTTCATCATATACACATCATACCATGACATATTGCATCACAATGTATCATATCATAAACAAGTCATAACGTAAATCGTAGTCATATCGTTTCCTAACTTATCATAGCCTTAACGTTCTTATACCTATCACAGACATATCATTACGTGAACGTACCTCAGTCATATCATCACAAGAACGTAACCTAACGTTATCGTTCTATCAATCCTAACGCTATCGTTCTATCAATCTATCACAAACCTATCCTTTTCTACCCGTAGCCTAATAGTATTCTTCCATCAATCTCTCTTATCCATATCACTCCGGTATGTAACCTAACCTTAATGTTTCATGAATGTATTTGACTCCTATCGTTACATTTCGTTTTGTGCATCCTTATCGTATCCTATCTCAAACATATCATTGAACACATCGTACCATAATTATTATCAAACAATTCACATATTATAACATATACATAACAAATAAGAAGCATATCGATCCACAGACATTTCACACATATCAATATATATGACAGGTGCAGAACCACGGAACTTGTGTCAACAGCAAATATAATCATGCCGATAGCAAGGTCACTTACCTGGTTGGCTTAGGTTGATGTTCCGTCGTCATTCTTAATGAAAGTTCATTGAAAACCAAGTCAACCTATATGAGTCCATGACATCAGTTTCAAGTTTGAATTTCTACAAAATTGTTTCTCTAATTTATGTTGATCTATGTGTTATACTTGGTGCGAAAGTTAGAGTCTTTGCTTAAGTTAGGTCTTGAAATATTTATATATGTTTCCAGATATTTTATTTTCTCTTACAGTGTTTAATACCCTTTAACATTTATTTTCTATTATATTCACAATCTTCCTTCCATGTCTCTTACTGTGTTTCCCTTCTTTTTATTATCCCTCCCTCTGTTTATGATGACTTTTAATATCATTAAATAAAATAAAAGGAAAACTACTAACCTCTTCAAATGAAATATCTCTTTTTAGTAAAATATCTCTTACTACCAAAACTAAATCAGAACCTTCTTGTGTTTGTTTTTGGAGGAGGGAAGAAATTCTGATATGTTAAATCTGTTAAACCTTTATTTATATTTTTGTTTGTTACTTTTTCAATTAGGTTAGCAACTGCTTTTAGCCAATTTAATAGATTCTATTTTCTTTCTGTTATAATGACTTATCTTTCTAACAGGTAAATTGCTAAAAAAAACTAAATAATTGGATGAAAGAAATGTTGATCTGAGATATAACTTACAGAGAAACTTCGAATCTCTCTTTCATATAAATCTTGATCATCTCTATAAACTCATCTCCTATAAATTTTATGTGAGGCATTTTGTTTTCTCAAATCTAACATTTTTCTGTTTCAAGAACTATTAGGTGTGTTGAGGGGAGATTATTTGTGGAGAGTGATTGCGGAGAAAAACGGGAAATAATTGTTTTTATTTACTTATTTTTTAATTTATTATTATTATTTTACATAATAATAATTATTGTTTATAATCATTTTTTTATTTGCTTATTTATTTATTTATTTTATTATTTTATTTTATTTTTTTTTTTTGTTTTGGGCTGTTGCAAAGTATTTCAACTACGTCTGCTTAGGTTACTTCTATATGGTTATTTAGAATTTTAGGACTAGTATGTAAGACTCACTTTCAATCAACTACAGTCTGTCTACTAATTTCTTTAGCAGCATGTAACATTATATACCAAAGGTCAGGAATACTCATTGTTCCTAACTTAGTACACACCGCGTTGGTCAAGAACTCTGCTAGAATTAGTAGACTACAATACTCATATTCTAAATCTTTCGATAATTTGTTTTACAATAAATGGAAATGCAGCAAAGATGAGAATCAATATTTTGTTTACCATGGTTAGAAAAAATCTCTCTGAAAGCACAAAAATTTATGGACAAGGTCAACTAAATTAACAATCATCGAAAAGCATTGATAGATTTTCCGACGCTTGCTTATTTTGTTAGCCAATGTATGCTACGTGACAAAATTTAGTGCATCTAGAGATATTTTTGCCCACCATAATCAACCTTGGAAGCCTCCAAAGCCCCCCACCTCCCTTATATTTCTTCTTCCCCATTTCTTCAATTTTTTGTGTTTTTCTCATGGCATCCATATTCAATGTCGAGGGAATTTTCTACTTTTTGGGTCTTCTCTCTTTTTAAATACCTTTTTGTTTCCTTTGTTCATAAATTATGTTTTCAGTTTAGGTTCATTTTGATGGTGTTATTATAACACGCAGAAGCAATTTGGATCTTAGGCACTCTATGTGCATCAATTATAGTAAATTAGCTAGCATGTTCAAAAGCATTAAAACTCAATGAGTTTAAATACTAACCTTTTGTAGTTCAAATTTTTTTTTCCTCACGAACGGTTTCGAACCACCACTAGTATCTTCCCTACTATTCTATATCTCTCTAATATAAAATGCATCATATCACATTATAATCACAACATATAATTTAGCAAACATGACATATTCATAAAAATACAACTAGGTGGAGCATAATGCTACCATAAATCATATAGTTAGAGCTCAACATATTTGATACTAAATTACATTCAATATTAGTAAAGAAAAAAAGTACCTTCAGTTAAAAACATTTCTTTTTCTTGTCTTATACAAGACATACTTGAAGGTGACAGGACATCGATGTTTAAACCATGGAACATGTCAAGCCTATCTCGTAGGCAAGTCTACCGAATCTATAACCTAGAGCTCTGATACCAATGGTAACGACCCTAGATGTCTATTAGTCTAAAGTTGCTACCGTCATCATTGATGGTGTTAATATAACACATGCGGAAGCAATTTGAATCTTAGGCACTTTTAGAACATCAATTTGGATCGAAGATGAAGAGTTATTGGGCTCTCGAAAGCTTTGAAAATGTATTTGATTTTGATTTTTTTTTCTTTTTTCTTTCTTTTTTTTTTTTTTATATATATTCAAAAGCTTTGAAAATTGTTTAAATTGTGCGCATCAAATGACAAATGACATTAGAATATAGTGATTTCAAAATAAGACCAAAAGAATCTTTAGAAAAATTAGTAATCTAAATTTTTTTTATTAGTGTTAAAAAAAGAAAAAAAAACTTTTTTAGATATTTGGTATTGAATATAAATAAAAAGGTTGATTGGTTTAATGTGTTAGGTTTGAATTAAAATATATTTTGTTAATTTTGCAATTATAATAGATAAAATCTTAGAAAAGAAAAGGGAATGAAATTTTGAAAGAAAAAGAGAATGTATAAGTCTATAGTAATAAGTAAAACGGGCTAAATAAATTTGAATTGGGTGGCATATTTTACTCGATTTTTCTTACTTGTCACACTTTTTTTTTATTGTTAAAATTATTTTCCTACCCGCGCGCTTTAATTCAATGAAAATTTTTTGTTTTTCATTTGAAAGATATTTCTATAAGGAAATTTGAATTGATGTATCAATTGAAGAATTGAAAATATAAGGGCTCATTTTGTCACCCTAGCTTTCCTTTTGAGCGCATTCAATTCTCAACTTCCATTGACAAAGTGGGGAGTGGTGATTTGGAACCATCCTTCATTCCATTGACAAAGTGGGAAGCGGTGATTTGGAACCATCCTTCAAGTTCACCTCTTGAGACTCATTACAAATCTAAAGACGAAGATTTAGGTTAGTAGAGAATATATATATACATACTCACGATGAAATTCACGTTTTTATTTTAAGTTTTGAAATTTAAAAAACAAAAAATTAAATTATTTAATTTTTACATAATATTTATTAGGTTTTTAATGGTTTTATTTTCGTATTTAATGTTTTTATTTTAGCATACTTCTTAAAATTTATATGTATATATTTATCTTAGTTTGGGTGTATCTAATCTAAAATTTCGGATTTGCTATGGACTTAGGCGTGCATATCGTCAATCCAGGAACCCAATTCTATTGGGACTTTAAGGAGAATTTTTTTCAAACCACATTGTTTTGGTGTGACTTTGAGAGAAAATTAGGGCATGCCTCATTTGAGGTTTTCTGGTCTGAAAAGGGACATGACTTTCTGATCGATAGGATAATGAAATATGCATATGGTTGGCAGATAATAATGGCTTTTCATTGTTTAATAATCCTTTAAACAAATTTGAGTTCTTGCACGGATGGGAAGGTTGTTCTCCACCTTATTAAATAATGATCTAAGTTAGTGGATGAAAATGTCGCATCTTTATTGCTTTTGTGGAATAAACCTTTCTGAGACCAACAAAGAAAATAAAGTTGTTTCCGTTATTTACTCTGCGAACAAAACGCGAAAGATAAAATAATTATGGAAAATGAAATCCCGCCTAAATGAGAGTAAAATTATTGTGGTGGCTGGGATTTGGGCGGCTCAAATCTCTATTGCTACATCATGAAATTCTTGCCACTAAACTATAGCTACTTATTGGCTAAGTTTTCAGGACCATAACATAAAATTCTCACAATTAAACTACGACTACTTGAGGTTATCTTTTAAATTTATTATTAAGTTACTCTAAATACTTTGAATTAAATTCTGGTCATTGATTTTGATGGGCAATATCAAGACTGTTGCGAGTTAGATTCAAATTCTATATCTAGGTCAAATTCTTAGAGGCATTACACCCTTAAATGAAGCAATGACCAATTTCAAGCTCTCTAGGTAAAACAAATAATAACCATTGATATAACAATCTCAAAATGAATATTAATGTCTTCCTAAACTTTCTTTTAATCGCACAAGTTTATGAAACATTTGCTAGGAAAGTGTCTAAAATATAAGTGAAAGGTGTCTCAAATTAAGCTGGGAGGAATGACATATGATGGATCTAAATTAAACGAGTGAAGTATTTTTCTTCAATCTTGCATGGACTTTTGTTTGGATTCACGAGAATTCTCACAAGTCGTCATGATTTTCATTCCTTCCACCGGGACTTTTGTTTTTATTTTTAACCATTACATAAACAATTTGATACACCATAAAATATATCTAATTTATTATATCATTAAAGTTTATCAATTGATGTACTTAAAATGCATTTTAAATGAGTACGAAAATTAAAAAAATTTAGATTATATATCAAGTACAATCGATTACTTATTGTCAAACGACTCTAATTTTTCATTAAAAAATAAGGTCCCTACGACATGCATGTCATGACTACCAAATGCAGAAATCCTTTAAAATAATTTGCTAAAACAATGCTATGGACCAAAGATTACCATTCAAACCAACAAATACCGAAATCAAAATACAATAATTTAAAATAATGCAACACACTTATTAAATCTAAGGGCTGCTACATCAAATGCAAATGCAAATGCAACTATCTTGACTTCACTTCCATGGTCTCCACAGTGACATCGTCATTCATACACTGTTTGCTTACCTTTACCTCAAAAAGAAGTAGCACGTGACTTGAGTATTCAAAAATACTTAGTAAGTAATCCCACTATTCAGGTTAAAAAATGCAATCACATACAATCATTATGGGATCTATCTTTTCTTAAGACATCCTGACCTTATTCTCTACTTCAAGTTCGAGTAAGGTTTGATGTGTAGTACTTTTCTATTCACGAAACACACATGCACACATGGACCCATTAAGTGAACTCGTATACATACCTCAAGGGTCTGATGGCAAGCTAGCGAACACTAACGTTGCCAGAAACCACAAAGAGAAAGGAGCATGCATAATATCATAGTGTACATAATAAGAAAGTGTACACATGTGTACTAATCATAAGGAGAAAGTCTCTCGATGCATGTGACATGCGAAATGAATGAGGTCCTATAGTTTCGAATCATGATACATAGTTATGATGCAAATCATACATCCATTTTATTTTTCATGACATAGCATTCCTATTAGACATACATACGTATATTGGACAAATCTTTTATGGTTGGTTAATATACATGGTTTATCAATGTAAGGCACAACGTGAACATGTTAACATAATATGCGTGTTACTTTTTTTTTCCGCATCAAGAATTCAAACAAGGAAATGTAACACCCCTAAGTTTCTTAAGCTAATTAGTGACGTCAACTCATGCCTGCTTAAATCATAAATGCGGAAATTCATAATAGACATGTACTAACTTAAAATTCAACCATTTTAAAGGAAAATAAAGCTTCACACAAACATCTAACAAAATTGACTAAAATCAAATATGTACTATCAGGTACTAATTTAAAATTCAAAACATTCAAAACATTCAACTGCCCTATTATTGTCTATTTTGACTTCCATGGACTGCACAACGTTCACCTTCTAATGTTCATAGGATCTTTACCTTTACCGGAGAGATTGAGTTAGTACCTGTCTTGAGTATTTTATAAAATACTAAGTAAGTGACCCAACTGTTGAAGTTTGATACGTAAACACATGCAATATATGAGTGAGACCTAACTTTTATAAACATAACATGGCGTTGGGCTCTTATAGTTTTAGGAAGGATTAGATGCAAGGTACTTCTTCATACACGGCCTACGTCTATGCACACCGGCCCAAAGGGTGGGCTCATATTGTACCCCTGGGCTTGACTTGGTCCGGCACAACACATTATAGGTCACCACTGTTGAAGGATCATCACTAGCCCAATAGAGTCAAGCCCAATAATTGTAAGAGCTCATTGTATATTTATTTTAGTAGAGATTTTAGGAAAGATAT